>NC_092087.1:32498440-32513440 GCF_045679555.1 Salvelinus alpinus | reverse complement strand
TGTGTCTATATATGTGTGTGTATATATATATATGTGTGTGTATCTATATATGTGTGTGTGTGTGTGTGTGTGTGTGTGTGTGTGTCTATATATGTGTGTGTATATATATATATGTGTGTGTATCTATATATGTGTGTGTATATCTATATGTGTGTGTGTATATCTATATATGTGTGTGTGTGTCTATATATGTGTGTGTATATCTATATATGTGTGTGTATATCTATATATGTGTGTGTGTGTGTATATCTATATATGTGTGTGTGTATCTATATATATGTGTGTATATCTATATATGTGTGTGTATATCTATATATGTGTGTGTGTGTGTATATATATATGTGTGTGTGTATCTATATATATGTGTGTATATCTATATATGTGTGTGTATATCTATATATGTGTGTGTGTGTGTATATATATATGTGTGTGTGTATCTATATATATGTGTGTATATCTATATATGTGTGTGTATATCTATATATGTGTGTGTGTGTCTATATATGTGTGTGTATATCTATATGTGTGTGTGTATATCTATATATGTGTGTGTGTGTCTATATATGTGTGTGTATATCTATATATGTGTGTGTATATCTATATATGTGTGTGTGTGTGTATATCTATATATGTGTGTGTGTTTGTCTATATATGTGTGTGTATATCTATATATGTGTGTGTATATCTATATATGTGTGTGTATCTATATATGTGTGTGTGTGTGTCTATATATGTGTGTGTATATCTATATGTGTGTGTGTATCTATATATGTGTGTGTGTGTGTGTGTCTATATATGTGTGTGTGTGTGTGTGTGTCTATATATGTGTGTGTGTATATCTATATATGTGTGTGTGTGTCTATATATGTGTGTGTGTGTGTGTGTTTGTCTATATATGTGTGTGTATATCTATATATGTGTGTGTGTATCTATATATGTGTGTGTGTATATCTATATATGTGTGTGTGTGTCTATATATGTGTGTGTGTGTGTGTGTTTGTCTATATATGTGTGTGTATATCTATATATGTGTGTGTATCTATATATGTGTGTGTGTGTCTATATATGTGTGTGTATCTATATATGTGTGTGTGTGTCTATATATGTGTGTGTATCTATATATGTGTGTGTGTGTCTATATATGTGTGTGTGTGTGTGTTTGTCTATATATGTGTGTGTATATCTATATATGTGTGTGTATCTATATATGTGTGTGTATATCTATATATATGTGTGTATCTATATATGTGTGTGTATATCTATATATGTGTGTGTGTATCTATATATGTGTGTGTGTATCTATATATGTGTGTGTGTATCTATATATGTGTGTGTGTATCTATATATGTGTGTGTGTGTCTATATATGTGTGTGTATATCTATATATGTGTGTGTATCTATATATGTGTGTGTATATCTATATATGTGTGTGTATCTATATATGTGTGTGTATCTATATATGTGTGTGTGTGTCTATATATGTGTGTGTATCTATATATGTGTGTTGTGACGACCCTCCCACTCTGTCTACTGTTTTCTCTCTCTTTGTTCTTGTTTCCTTATTAGGATGTCGTGGGCGGAGTATGGAGGGTCGTCAGCTACATGGGACACACCTGGGCCCGGGTTTGTCCCAGGATAAATAGACCTCTTCCACAGTCATTGGGAGGACTCTCTCCATTCAGACAGACAGATTCGGGTTGTGGTTATTTGGTTTGTTTGTGTTGGCACCCTTCAACACCCCTACTTATCACATGTATACACGCAACCACTCACCTACACTACTGACTACTGACTACACACACACCAGTGTTAATTGTATTTACTTTACCTTAGTTAATAAATATAGTTTGTTATTCCTTATCTCCATGTGGTCTCCCTTTTGTTACGGGCTTTGAGCCGGTTCGTGACAGTGTGTATCTATATATGTGAGTGTATATCTATATATGTGTGTGTGTGTGTGTGTGTGTGTATGAAGAGAGCATATGAAAATGCAATCAAATCACTTTTACGTTGATAATGAAACCAGTGACAAACATCTCAGAGTCAAACATGCAGAGGAGCGTAACTGCAATATGAATCATTACAAACACAGCAGTGTTGAGGCAAACTGAAAGTACCTCCAGGTGACCTGAGATGACCCTGTTCAGCAGAAACATGCCTAAGGCAGTTTGAGAAATCACCTGACATTACCAGCCTTAAAGATAATAAAAAATACCTACATTGCTCTACCCTTTTCAGGGTAGGCATACTCTACATACTGTACATACATACAGTATTCAAACCACTTGACTTATTTACGTAAGTAAATAAAATTGAGCTCAGGTGCATCCTGTTTCCATTGATCATCCTTGAAATGTTTCTACAACTTGTTTGGAGTCCACCTGTGGTAAATTCAATTGATTGGACATGTTAAATACTTCATTTGAATCCATCAATCAAATTTACTAAAAAAGGATCAAGGGTACAGGAAGCACCTCCTTCTCCAAACAGCTAGCCTGCCCATGACAGCTGAAACACACACACTTGGTCTTATCATTTTGATATTTATTCAAAATCATGTGAAATTTGAGGTGAAATTGTACTTAAAATGTATGTTGTTGTGAATGTTACAAAGAAACAAAAAGGTCAGTGTTTTTTAGCCTCATGCCACTCTCATTCTTTGATGTGATATTTCAGTTGGGACATCGATGGGACAACACATCTCTCCCTAGTAACTGGTGAGAAAACTACCTTCCATTTTTCTATTGGTTCAGATTTAGGAAATGGAACTTCAGAAGGTTCAGGACTTTTCTAGACTGGTTTGTCTGGACAAACTGGCTTTCTATGGTTTAATGGTTAATGCTCTCTATCCACTTAGTAGTTCAACTTTGAGGAAAAATGTACTTACTCTGCCTGCGATGTGGTTGTCCCACCTAGCTACTGTATACACCATCACCATAAGTAGCGACGCTGGGTCAATTGTGTGCCGCCCTATGGACCTCCCAATCACAGCCAGATGTGGTACAGCCTGAATTTGAACCAGGGTCTGTAGTGACGCCTCCTGCACTGAGATGCAGTGCCTTAGGCCGCTGTGCCACTCAGGAGCCCATGATTGGGAGTCCTATAGCAGGTTAGGCTAATTAACATGGCAGGATAATTAACGTAGCAGGTTATGAGAATGAGGTTAAGGTTAGGAAAGGGTTAGCTGCTCTGAACAACAGTGTCCTGAAGAAAGAGCACATTTTCTATGCCAGGTGAAATCGCGTATCATTAGCTCATTGTTATGGTTCAAATGTCTATTGACTCTGTTCTATCGGACTGCGCAATCCACTGTCTCATCAACCCACTGTCTCATCAACCCACTGTCTCATCAACCCACTGTCTCATCAACCCACTGTCTCATCAGCCCACTGTCTCATCAGCCCACTGTCTCATCAGCCCACTGTCTCATCAACCCACTGTCTCATCAGCCCACTGTCTCATCAGCCCACTGTCTCATCAACCCACTGTCTCATCAGCCCACTGTCTCATCAGCCCACTGTCTCATCAACCCACTGTCTCATCAGCCCACTGTCTCATCAATCCACTGTCTCATCAACCCACTGTCTCATCAGCCCACTGTCTCATCAACCCACTGTCTCATCAACCCACTGTCTCATCAGCCCACTGTCTCATCAATCCACTGTCTCATCAGCCCACTGCTCATCAGTCCACTGTCTCATCAGCCCACTGTCTCATCAACCCACTGTCTCATCAACCCACTGTCTCATCAGCCCACTGTCTCATCAGCCCACTGTCTCATCAATCCACTGTCTCATCAATCCACTGTCTCATCAGCCCACTGTCTCATCAATCCACTGTCTCATCAGCCCACTGCTCATCAGTCCACTGTCTCATCAGCCCACTGTCTCATCAACCCACTGTCTCATCAACCCACTGTCTCATCAGCCCACTGTCTCATCAGCCCACTGTCTCATCAATCCACTGTCTCATCAATCCACTGTCTCATCAGCCCACTGTCTCATCAATCCACTGTCTCATCAGCCCACTGTCTCATCAGCCCACTGTCTCATCAGCCCACTGTCTCATCAACCCACTGTCTCATCAGCCCACTGTCTCATCAACCCACTGTCTCATCAACCCACTGTCTCATCAGCCCACTGTCTCATCAGCCCACTGTCTCATCAGCCCACTGTCACATCAGCCCACTGTCTCATCAACCCACTGTCTCATCAGCCCACTGTCTCATCAGCCCACTGTCTCATCAGCCCACTGTCTCATCAGCCCACTGTCTCATCAACCCACTGTCTCATCAGCCCACTGTCTCATCAACCCACTGTCTCATCAGCCCACTGGCTCATCAGCCCACTGTCTCATCAACCAACTGTCTCATCAGCCCACTGTCTCATCAACCCACTGTCTCATCAGCCCACTGTCTCATCAGCCCACTGTCTCATCAACCCACTGTCTCATCAGCCCACTGTCTCATCAGCCCACTGTCTCATCAACCCACTGTCTCATCAGCCCACTGTCTCATCAGCCCACTGTCTCATCAACCCACTGTCTCATCAGCCCACTGTCTCATCACCCCACTGTCTCATCAGCCCACTGTCTCATCAGCCCACTGTCTCATCAGCCCACTGTCTCATCAACCCACTGTCTCATCAGCCCACTGTCTCATCAGCCCACTGTCTCATCAGCCCACTGTCTCATCAACCCACTGTCTCATCAGCCCACTGTCTCATCAGCCCACTGTCTCATCAACCCACTGTCTCATCAGCCCACTGTCTCATCAACCCACTGTCTCATCAGCCCACTGTCTCATCAGCCCACTGTCTCATCAGCCCACTGTCTCATCAGCCCACTGTCTCATCAGCCCACTGTCTCATCAACCCACTGTCTCATCAACCCACTGTCTCATCAGCCCACTGTCTCATCAGCCCACTGTCTCATCAACCCACTGTCTCATCAGCCCACTGTCTCATCAATCCACTGTCTCATCAACCCACTGTCTCATCAGCCCACTGTCTCATCAACCCACTGTCTCATCAACCCACTGTCTCATCAGCCCACTGTCTCATCAATCCACTGTCTCATCAGCCCACTGCTCATCAGTCCACTGTCTCATCAGCCCACTGTCTCATCAACCCACTGTCTCATCAACCCACTGTCTCATCAGCCCACTGTCTCATCAGCCCACTGTCTCATCAATCCACTGTCTCATCAATCCACTGTCTCATCAGCCCACTGTCTCATCAATCCACTGTCTCATCAGCCCACTGCTCATCAGTCCACTGTCTCATCAGCCCACTGTCTCATCAACCCACTGTCTCATCAACCCACTGTCTCATCAGCCCACTGTCTCATCAGCCCACTGTCTCATCAATCCACTGTCTCATCAATCCACTGTCTCATCAGCCCACTGTCTCATCAATCCACTGTCTCATCAGCCCACTGTCTCATCAGCCCACTGTCTCATCAGCCCACTGTCTCATCAACCCACTGTCTCATCAGCCCACTGTCTCATCAACCCACTGTCTCATCAACCCACTGTCTCATCAGCCCACTGTCTCATCAGCCCACTGTCTCATCAGCCCACTGTCACATCAGCCCACTGTCTCATCAACCCACTGTCTCATCAGCCCACTGTCTCATCAGCCCACTGTCTCATCAGCCCACTGTCTCATCAGCCCACTGTCTCATCAACCCACTGTCTCATCAGCCCACTGTCTCATCAACCCACTGTCTCATCAGCCCACTGGCTCATCAGCCCACTGTCTCATCAACCAACTGTCTCATCAGCCCACTGTCTCATCAACCCACTGTCTCATCAGCCCACTGTCTCATCAGCCCACTGTCTCATCAACCCACTGTCTCATCAGCCCACTGTCTCATCAGCCCACTGTCTCATCAACCCACTGTCTCATCAGCCCACTGTCTCATCAGCCCACTGTCTCATCAACCCACTGTCTCATCAGCCCACTGTCTCATCACCCCACTGTCTCATCAGCCCACTGTCTCATCAGCCCACTGTCTCATCAGCCCACTGTCTCATCAGCCCACTGTCTCATCAACCCACTGTCTCATCAGCCCACTGTCTCATCAACCCACTGTCTCATCAGCCCACTGTCTCATCACCCCACTGTCTCATCAGCCCACTGTCTCATCAGCCCACTGTCTCATCAGCCCACTGTCTCACAGCTTAAACAAATGCAGCTACTTAGTTATTCTGGCTCCACTGTTTGATGTGACTGTAAGTTAGCTGTAGTTGGTTAGCTAGTAAGCAAGGGTTATAAACGTTGCCAGCCAGTATGGCAACCGAACCGACAGAACAAACGACCAGCCGGCTTGGGTAGCAACCCTAGATTTGTGTCGGGACTTTATCTTGTGGAAGGATGAAATAGTATGAATAAATTCTTCAAAAAATATGTAAATCATTATTCGAATATAACATACGCACTATACACACATACACATGGATTTAGTACTGTAGATATGTGGTAGTGGTGGAGTAGGGCCCTAAGGGCACACAGTGTGTTGTGAAATCTGTGAATATATTGTAATATTTTTAAAATTGTATAAACTGCCTTAATTTTGCTGGACCCTAGGAAGAGTAGCTGCTGCTTTGGCAAATACAAAATACAAACATGTGGGTAACCCGTTGTATAAAAGTGCTAATGCCCTCGAAGCCGGTGTTTGGAGGATATATTGGCCTGGTTTTCCCGGCCTGAGATGAACAACACCCATACCAATATATCCTCCAAACAGCTTCTCTGGCATTCTCACTTAATTACCCCCTTCAGTAGGAGGAAACACATGCAAATAAAAGATGACATGTCATTGATCAGAATAATCAGATTGTGATGTCATATTCTGGGCCAAAAACTGAAATTCCAGGCATTTTTTTCAAACAGCTCTTCATAAAAAGGACATTGTCATAATTTTCGAACTCATAGTGTTCAAATATAATTTTAAAAACTATTGTAAATTAACTGCACTGCCCCTTTAACACTCCTACATAAACTCAGCAAAAAAAGAAATGTCCTCTCACTGTCAACTGCGTTTATTTTCAGCAAACTTAACATGTGTAAATATTTGTATGAACATAACAAGATTCAACAACTGAGACAAACTGAACAAGTTCCAAAGACATGTGACTAACAGAAATTGAATAATGAGTCCCTGAACAAAGGGGGGGTCAAAATCAAAAGTAACAGTCAGTATCTGTTGTGGCCACCAGCTGCATTAAGTACTGCAGTGCATCTCCTCCTCATGGACTGCACCAGATTTGCCAGTTCTTGCTGTGAGATGTTACCCCACTCTTCCACCAAGGAACCTGCAAGTTCCCAGACATTTCTGTCGGGGATGGCCCTAGCCCTCACCCTCCGATCCAACAGGTCCCAGACGTGCTCAATGGGATTGAGATCTGGGCTCTGGCAGACATTCCTGTCTTGCAGGAAATCACTCATAGAACGAGCAGTATGGCTGGTGGCATTGTGATGCTGGAGGGTCATGTCAGGATGAGCCTACAGGAAGGGTACCACATGAGGGAGGAGGATGTCTTCCCTGTAATGCACAGCGTTGAGATTGAATGCAATGACAACAAGCTCAGTCCGATGATGCTGTGACACACCGCCCCAGACCATGACGGACCCTCCACCTCCAAATCAATCCCGCTCCAGAGTACAGGTCTCGGCGTAACGCTCATTCCTTCGACGATAAACGCAAATCCGACCATCACCCCGGGTGAGACAAAACCGCAACTAGTCAGTGAAGAGCACTTTTGCCAGTCCTGTCTGGTCCAGCAACGGTGGGTTTGTGCCCATAGGCGACGTTGTTGCCGGTGATGTCTGGTGAGGACCTGCCTTACAACAGGCCTACAAGCCCTCAGTCCAGCCTCTCTCAGCATATTGCAGACAGTCTGAGCACTGATGGAGGGATTGTGCGTTTCTGGTGTAACTCGGGCAGTTGTTGTTGCCATCCTGTACCTGTCCCGCAGGTGTGATTTTCAGATGCACCGATCCTGTGCAGGTGTTGTTACACGTGGTCTGCCACTGCGACGACGATCAGCTGTCACAGTACGGACATTGCAATTTATTGCCCTGGCCACATCTGCAGTCCTCATGCCTCCTTGCAGCATGCCTAACACGGAACCCAAAACTGGCTGCGCGCGTTTGCCATCGTGCATAAATGTATTTTGTCCCCCCACACCAAACGCGATCACAACACACAGGTTAAAATATCAAAACAAACTCTGAACCAATTAGATTAATTTAGGGACATGTCGAAAAGCATTAAACATTTATGGCAATTTAGCTAGCTAGCTTGGCAACGCAGACGCTCGTTGGCGCGCTCGAGCAGTGTGGATGCAATAATTGAATAATATAGATTTCTAAATTAATTTTGCAACGCGAGTGGTGTAGTCAGCCTGTACTGCACGTTCACGCGCTTGCTGTTCTTACTGGGATATGTGGTTCAAGACTTTACCACCAGTGGCTAGAAGCAGTTATACAGTTGAAGTCGGAAGTTTACATACACTTAGGTTGGAGTCATTGAAACTCGTTTTTCAATCACTCCACAAATTTATTGTTAACAAACTATAGTTTTGGCAAGTCGGTTAGGATGACAAGTAATTTTTCCAACAATTGTTCACAGACAGATTATTTCACTTATAATTCACTGTATCACAATTCCAGTGGGTCAGAAGTTTACATACACTAAGTTGACTGTGCCTTTAAACAGCTTGGAACATTCCAGAAAATGATGTCATAGCTTTAGAAGCTTCTGATAGAATATTGACATCATTTGAGTCAATTGGAGGTGTACCTGTGGATGTATTTCCAGTCCTACCTTCAAACTCAGTGCCTCTTTGCTTGATATCATGGGAAAATCAAAATAAAGCAGCAAAGACCTCAGAAAACAAATTGTAG
This sequence comes from Salvelinus alpinus, assembly GCF_045679555.1. NCBI lineage: Eukaryota > Metazoa > Chordata > Actinopteri > Salmoniformes > Salmonidae > Salvelinus > Salvelinus alpinus. Next base: position 32,504,531 of record NC_092087.1, on the reverse strand, counting down.
ACCTCCACAAGTCTGGTTCATCCTTGGGAGCAATTTCCAAACGCCTGAAGGTACCACGTTCATCTGTACAAACAATAGTACGCAAGTATAAACACCATGGGACCACGCAGCCGTCATACCGTTCAGGAAGGAGACGCGTTCTGTCTCCTAGAGATGAACGTACTTTCGTGCAAAAAGTGCAAATCAATCCCAGAACAACAGCAAAGGACCTTGTGAAGATGCTGGAGGAAACAGGTACAAAAGTATTTATATCCACAGTAAAACGAGTCCTATATCAACATAACCTGAAAGGCCACTCAGCAATGAAGAAGCCACTGCTCCAAAACCGCCATAAAAAAGCCAGACTACGATTGCAACTGCACATGGGGACAAAGATCGTACTTTTTTGAGAAATGTCCTCTGGTCTGATGAAACAAAAATAGAACTGTTTGGCCATAATGACCATCGTTATGTTTGGAGGAAAAAGAGGGAGACTTGCAAGCCGAAGAACACCATCCCAACCGTGAAGCACGGGGGAGGCAGCATCATGTTGTGGGGATGCTTTGCTGCAGGAGGGACTGGTGCACTTCACAAAATAGATGGCAACATGAGGTAGGAAAATAATGTGGATATATTGAAGCAACATCTCAAGACATCAGTCAGGAATTTAAAGCTTGGTCGCAAATGGGTCTTCCAAATGGGACATTGACCCCAAGCATACTTCCAAAGTTGTGGCAAAATGGCTTAAGGACAACAAAGTCAAGGTATTGGAGTGGCCATCAGAAAGCCCTGACCTCAAACCTATAGAACATTTGTGGGCAGAACTGAAAAAGCTTGTGTGAGCAAGGAGGCCTACAAACCTGACTCGGTTTCACCAAACCTGGCTGAGTAACAGAATAACTGTTACCTAACAGTAACAGAGTGTCAGGAAGAATGGGCCAAAATTCACCCAACTTATTGTGGGAAGCTTGTGGAAGGCTACCTGAAACGTTTGACCCAAGTTAAACAATTTAAAGGCAATGCTACCAAATACTAATTGAGTGTATGTAAACTTCTGACCCACTGGGAATGTGATGAAAGAAATAAAGCTGAAATAAATAATTCTGTACTATTATTCTGACATTTCACATTCTTAAAATAAAGTGGTGATCCTAACTGACAGGGAATTTTTACTAGGATTAAATGTCAGGAATTGTGAAAAACTGAGTTTAAATGTATTTGGCTAAGGTGTATGTAAACTTCTGACTTCAACTGTATGTGTAGACAAAAAGCATGGGATCCCCTAGCTCTCGGGAACCCAAGGGGGCCCAGGGGGGTTACAGCCGGTCCTCCTCTTGGGTTCTCAGCTGAAGGACCTCAGCTGAAGGACCACAGCTGAAGGACCACAGCTGAAGGACCACAGCTGGCTCCATCTGAACTACAATCCTGATGCTGTTTTAAAGTTTAGAAACGTTATTGACCCTCGCTTGTGATATGGTTTTGGAAACCTTTGGAACGGAACTTTTATACTGTATTAGCAATAAATAATATTTCAAATACTAAAGATGCACTTACTTACTTACTATCCGTAGTTTAGCAATGTTGCTCCAGCTTTGTTTTCACATGGCCTCGGCTACGACACGTCCTCTCACCTTGTGACGGCATTTTCATTGGATCGTTCCAGTCAACATTTCCGGCTGCATCACGTGTTTATCAGAATACAGCTGGGTGAAACCCTGCTAAACGGCATACAGTAAATGTATATTTCGTATTTGAAAAAGTATTTCTCGCTCATATAAAAGTTAAGTCCGAACTTCCAAAACCGTATCGTCTGCGAGACATTGTTGGGATAAAAGCTTGCAAGAAAGGCATTTCACTGTACTTGTGCACATGACATTAAAAGTTGAAACTTGTGAGAAATGCAACTGACAAATGTGATACCTGGCCTATGTAATAACATACTAGTCAACAACATAACCTTTGTACTGTGTACATGACGCAACCCTGTGGTTGAGCTATTTAGCATTCTAGTGTTTTACTGTTGAAATTACTAAAGAAGTCCTACAGTGTGTGTTTGACTATTGATTGAACAAGTTGAGGAAGCTAATCTCCTGGGTATAACAGATGGTAGATTATCATGGTCAAGTCATATTGACAAGTTGTGAAGATGAGGAGAAAAAAAAACAAATCAGCAAAAAGATGCGTTCCGTTTCCATTGATCATCCTTGAGATGTTTCTCCAACTTGATTGGAGTCCACCTGTGGCAAACTCAATCGATTGGACATGATTTGGAAAGGAACACACCTGTCTATATGAGGTCCCACAGTTGACAGTGCATGTCAGAGCAAAAACCAAGCCATGAGGTTGAAGGAATTGTCCTTAGAGCTAAGAGACAGAATTGTGTCGAGATACAGATCTGGGGAAGGGTACCAAGACACTTCCTAGAGCAATCAGGGGAGAAGGGCCTTGGTCAGGGAGGTGGTCACTCTGACAGAGCTCCTCTGTGTAGATGGGAGAACCTTCCAGAAGGACAACCATCTCTGCAGCACTCCACCAATCAGGCCTTTATGGTCGAGTGGCCAGACGGGAGCCACTCAGTAAAAGGTACATGACAGCCCGCTTGGAGTTTGCCAAAAAGCACCTAAAGACTCAGAACATGAGAAACAAAATTCTCTGGTCTGATGAAACCAAGATTGAACTCTTTGGCCTGAATGCCAAGTGTCACGTCTGGAGGAAACCTGGCACCATCCCTACGGTGAAGCATGGTGGTGGCAGCATCATTCTGTGGGGATGTTTTTCAGTGGCAGGGACTGGGAGACTAGTCAGGATCGAAGGAAAGATGAACGGAGCAAAGTACAGAGAGATCCTTGATGAAAAGGATCAGAGCGCTCAGGACCTCAGACTGGGGTGAAGGTTCACCTTCCAACAGGACAACGACCCTAAGCACACACAGGCAAGACTGCATCATGGTTTGGGTATGCTTGATATTGGCTTATAATAGGGAGTTTTCAGGTTCAAAATAAATGGGATAGAGCTAAACACAGGCAAAATCCTAGAAGGTTGCTTTACACCAGACACTGGGAGAGGAATTCACCTTTCAGCAGGACAATAACCTACAACACAAGGCCAAATCTACACTGGAGTTGCTCTCCAATAAGACAGTGAATGTCCCTGAGTGGCCTAGAAGGCACCCTGGAGAAGGCACCCTAGAGAAGGCACCCTAGAGAAGGCACCCTAAAGAAGGCACCCTAGAGAAGGCACCCTAAAGAAGGAACCATAGAGAAGGAACCCTAGAGAAGGCACCCTAGAGAAGGCACCCTAGAGAAGGCACCCCAAAGAAGGCCCCCCAGAGAAGGAACCCTAGAGAAGGCACCCTAAAGAAGGCACCCTAAAGAAGGCACCCTAGAGAAGGCACCCTAAAGAAGGCACCATAGAGAAGGCACCCCAGAGAAGGCACCCTAGAGAAGGCACCCTAAAGAAGGCACCCTAAAGAAGGCACCATAGAGAAGGCACCCTAGAGAAGGCACCCTAAAGAAGGCACCCTAGAGAAGGCACCCTAAAGAAGGCACCATAGAGAAGGCACCCCAGAGAAGGCACCCTAGAGAAGGCACCCTAAAGAAGGCACCCTAAAGAAGGCACCCTAAAGAAGGCACCCTAGAGAAGCCCGCAATGCTTTTGTGAATTTTTATTATTAATATTTATTTATTTATTTCACCTTTATTTAACCAGGTAGGCCAGTTGAGAACAAGTTCCCATTTATATAGGAACCAGGTGTGCGTAATGAGACAAGACAGTCCTGGGTTGGTGGTAATGAACCAGTTCAGTGACACCTAGAAGCCGGTGACTAGAACTCTGGAACTGGTGGAGCAGCAGTACAGGGATCCGTGACTACAAACCCCGGGCTGCTCTGTCACCCATTAACCTGGATAATACAGCTTTTGTTGATGAACTCCAATCAGTTTATAATTGGTTTAAACCTGCGATAGTTTAAAGCATGTTTTGCAGCTCAAATGATGAAGCATTTCAGTCTATTGTCTTGTATGTAATAGAGAACACTACAGCAGGGTAACTCAGTCCTGCTGGTTTAAATGTTCCCTGACAGAGACGAAACAGAGGGATGTGGCCCTCAATGACTGGAGCTGTGCACCCCCTGCTCTAACACCAGTTTCTCTTCTCTAATCAGACTACAGACCTGGTTTGGCCAATCCCATTCACCCTTCTGTTCAGTTCATTTTTTTATACATATTAGCCAATAGGAAAATCTAACTGCCGTTTGTTCTCACTATATCACCTGTTGCCATGCAGGGAGACATTGAGATTACCAGGAAGAGTTGTACAGTGAGATAACGAAGCACAGCAGACTGTAGAGAACACAGAGGTTGAGGCAGGAGGACCACAGTCTCCCTCTGATGGACATAAGGGTTCATTACAACTACATGTTGGTCCATTTCCTTCTTATCAAATCCACAGGTTTTCACTACAGGGTTCAAATCTGGGGTTAAATAGGGAATTCAATTCCTACCTCTTTCTGAATTCATTACAGATTCAGCTTCCGTTTTCTGATTCCTAAAGGTTAATAAACTGATTTACATAATGAACCTTGACTTGCAACTAAAGTGACGTTTAAAATGTTAAAACATACAAATGTAGAATCAATGCACTGCTGCAGTGAAGTCCTTTCAGTTTAAATGACCCACTGTTCAGCCAATGGCAGAAGGAGATCCTGTATGAACACATCACTTGTTGTCAAGGAACGTTTCCTTTTCAGGGTCAAGTAGACCTATGTTCTTCATTAAAAACATTATGAAACAATCTACACTGAACACAAATAGAATCGCAACATGCAACAATTTCACAGATGTTACTGAGTTACAGTTCAAATCAGGAATCAGTCAATTGAAATAAATTCATTAGGCCCTAATCTATGGATTTCACATGACTGGGCAGGGTGCACCCACTGGGGAACCAGGCCGAGCCAATCAGAATAAGTTTACCCCCACAAAAGCCCCCCAGACGATCCCCCAGGTGAAGAAGCCGCATGTTGAGGTCCTGGGCTGTGGACGCGGATGTGAGACCAGTTGGACATACTTACATAAGCTGAGATCTGGTGTTTGGAGGGTGTTTGAACGTCAACCCAATGTAAGTGTTATGAGAAACATCATGTATTTTAAAACAGAAGGGAAGAACTCTGAAATACCCAAAGTGGTTCTTTAATCTGAATATTGGGGTTTTGAGAGGGTTTCAGTTCATGTAAAAGACAGCATCAAACCACACAAATAGGGCAAACTGTATACGCTATCTATAGCCAAAGCCATACATAGTGTATACAGCATGTATTATTGAAATAGACAGCATAAAGACAACTGAAGCTGTTTACTAGATGTAGAAGTGCCATGATAAAGGTCTTTACAACTGGACACCATGATAAAGGACGTCATGATAAAGGTCTTTACACCTGGACATCATGATAAAGGTCTTTACACCTGGACATCATGATAAAGGTCTTTACACCTGGACATCATGATAAAGGTCTTTACACCTGGACATCATGATAAAGGTCTTTACACCTGGACACCAAGATAAAGGTCTTTAAACCTGGACATCATGATAAAGGTCTTTACACTTGGACATCATGATAAAGGTCTTTACACCTGGACACCAAGATAAAGGTCTTTACACCTGGACATCATGATAAAGGTCTTTACACCTGGACATCATGATAAAGGACATCATGATAAAGGTCTTTACACCTGGACATCATGATAAAGGTCTTTACACCTGGACATCATTATAAAGGACATCATGATAAAGGACATCATGATAAAGGTCTTTACACCTGGACATCATGATAAAGGTCTTTACACCTGGACATCATGATAAAGGACATCATGATAAAGGTCTTTACACCTGGACATCATGATAAAGGTCTTTACACCTGGACATCATTATAAAGGACATCATGATAAAGGACATCATGATAAAGGTCTTTACACCTGGACATCATGATAAAGGACATCATGATAAAGGTCTTTACACCTGGACACCAAGATAAAGGTCTTTACACCTGGACATCATGATAAAGGTCTTTACACCTGGACATCATGATAAAGGACATCATGATAAAGGTCTTTAC
>NC_092087.1:32485940-32488440 GCF_045679555.1 Salvelinus alpinus | reverse complement strand
TCATTATCAAACCATTTTTCATTATCTGTTATTTTTGGTTTGCTCTTATGCTTCTTTAGATTAGCCAAGGAGGCTAATTTGTCAAATATAAAGTTTATGTTTCTAACGGCCAAATTTACACCTTCATTGCTGAAGGAGAATGTTAAGGCTAAAAAGTTGTCCAGGAGAGATTGTATTTTTTGGCTACTAATTGCTTTTTGGTAGATGTCTGTACTGTTTGCACTCCATCTATAGGCTTGTTTAGTACCATGTAATTTATTGGGCCGTGATGCTTCATGGTTGGGTTCTGCTCTTCTCAGATACACTGTGATTTTACTGTGGTCTGAGAGAGGTGTTAGTGGGCTGACTGTGAAGGCTCTGAGAGACTCTGGGTTTAGGTCGGTGAGGAAGTAGTCTACAGTGCTGCTGCCAAGAGATGAGCTGTAGGTGTACCTACCAAAAGAGTCTCCTCTCAGCCTGCCATTGACTATGTACAGACCCAGTGTTCGACAGAGCCTCAGGAGCTGTACTCCGTTTTTGTTTTTCACTTTGTCATAGTTGTTTCTGTGGGGGTATGTGGGGAGGGAAAGGTTATTGCTTCCTGGTAGGTGTTTATCCCCATGACTGTTAATAGTGTCTTGTTCTTCTGCTATTCTAGCATTCAGGTCTCCACAGACCAGTACGTTGCCTTGGGCCTGAAAGTGACTAATCTCTCCCTCTAGAATAGAGAAGCTCTCTTCATTGAAGTAGGGTGACTCTGAGGGGGGAATGTATGTGGCACAGAGGAAGACGTTTTTATCTGTCAAGATAGCCTCCTTGTTGATTTTTAACCAGATAAAGAATTCTCCTGTTTTGATCAATTCGATTGAATTAATTAGTTCAGATTTATACCATATTAACATTCCCCCTGAGTCTCTGCCCTGTTTGATTCCTTTTAATTTAGTGGATGGTATGATTATCTCCCTATAACCTAGTGGACAGCCAGTGGAAACATCACCTCTGCACCATGTTTCCTGTAGTACTACAATATCAACATCATCAATTTCTTTCAGGAAGTCTGGGTTTCTGCTCTTTAGCCCAAAAGCAGAGGACTTCAATCCTTGTAAATTCCAACATGCAACGTAAAAAGACTTCATAACTTTTTTTTCTCTCTTTCTTTTCTTTACCTTTCAAAATGAGACAAACATTCAGAATCCAAGAAGAACCATTAAAACAGGATTTTTCAATTAAAGTAAACTCTTATTTTGCAAATGTGATTTGTTTATCATTTAAGATGATGACACAAGAATTTGTGTCATGCCACTTGGGTGGATGTAGTGTGAGGATGGTGGTGTTCTTGTGCTCATCTTACCATGACCCTCGGCCTATCACATGTGAGCATAGTAGACTCAGCATTTGTTTAATGTCACTCATTTGGTTGGTGGGGGCTGGGCCAGTTGCTCCTCTCACAGCCTGTGCGTAGCTCTGCCTGCTGGGCTGTGGCTCCTCCAGGTGTGGGTCTGCGGTGGGGAGGAGGGGGGTGGTAGGCCTCATCTGGGTGGCTCTGAAGCTGGGCTGGGGTGGTCTGTGCTGTGCTGGCTGTGGTGGGCATTGAGGTTGGTGGTGCTGTGGTCGTGGCTGGGGGGTCCAGGGTGCTGGTCCGGGGTGTTGTCTCGGTGATCTCGGCGGGGTGGAGATTGCTCCGCTGTTCCTGGGCGGAGAGGTCGGGCTGCGGTTTAAAGCGACGTCCTTGAGAGTCTTGGCAAGGATGGGGACTGTCTCCCTGTACAGGTGAACATGGTCATAGAGACAGTCCAGATCGAGGGTGGGATGGTGGGCCAGGTGTACATTGGGTCGCAGGGCACAGTCCCGGGATAGGCTGGCGTTTATTCTTTGGATTGTGGCAGGGTGGAAGTCCCTCCTCTGTAGAAGGGTTGACACTATGATTCTTGAGTTGGGGAAGATTGCGGAGGCCTTCTCAATCACTCCCCGTAGTGAAGTCGCCACCCTCTCCTGCTGAGCACGCAGGTCGTTGCTTCCGGTATGTATAATTATGTGGCTTGGCGACCCGAGATGGGCCTTATCAAGCAGCTCCATGGCACTCTGCGTTGTTGGGCACCACACCTTTCTCGTTTTGTGTCTAGGGAAAAGTTTCTTCTCCTGGACATACTTCCCATTTGAGTCCATTAACAGGACGATGTCAGCCAGTGTTTCTTCTGGACTGGGGGGGGCAGAGTGGGGGCTGGTGGGTGTTGGAGCTGGGGTGTGGCTGGTCTGTGTCGGTGCCACTGTCAGTGGGAGGCTGTTCTGTGGGTTGGGGAGGAGGGGTGCAGCAGGCAGGGCTGGGGAAGTCTGGCTGGTTGAGTTGGGCTCCTCTGCTGTGTGAGGGCAGGTCATAGGGTGGTGATCTATCTGCTCCTGCAGCCTGTCCTCTGCTCTCTTTCTCTCCTGCAGCTCCTCTCTTAGTGTGGTCAGCTCCTTATTGCTGCTCTGCCTGTCTTTTTGGAGCTCTCTCACCTCCTGTGTTAGATCAGCCAGCTCT
>NC_092087.1:32455940-32460940 GCF_045679555.1 Salvelinus alpinus | reverse complement strand
GGCTATGCTCACTGAGTCTGTACATAGTCAAAGCTTTCCTTAAGTTTGGGTCAGTCACAGTGGTCAGGTATTCTGCCACTGTGTACTCTCTGTTTAGGGCCAAATAGCATTCTAGTTTGCTCTGTTTTTTTGTTAATTCTTTCCAATGTGTCAAGTAATTATCTTGTCTCGAGCCTTATTTTGCTCTGCATGCATTATTTGGTGTTCTACGTTGTACACGGAGGATATTTTTGCAGAATTCTGCATGCAGAGTCTCAATTTGGTGTTTGTCCCATTTTGTGAAATCTTGGTTGGTGAGCGGACCCCAGACCTCACAACCATAAAGGGCAATGGGCTCTATGACAGATTCAAGTATTTTTAGCCAGATCCTAATTGGTATGTTGAAATTTATGTTCCTTTTGATGGCATAGAATGCCCTTCTTGCCTTGTCTCTCAGATCGTTCACAGCTTTGTGGAAGTTACCTGTGGCGCTGATGTTTAGGCAGAGGTATGTATAGTTTTTTGTGTGCTCTAGGGCAACGGTGTCTAGATGGAATTTGTGGTCCTGGCGACTGGACCTTTTTTGGAACACCATTATTTTGGTCTTACTGAGATTTACTGTCAGGGCCCAGGTCTGACAGAATCTGTGCAGAAGATCTAGGTGCTGCTGTAGGCCCTCCTTGGTTGGTGACAGAAGCACCAGATCATCAGCAAACAGTAGACATTTGACTTCGGATTCTAGTAGGGTGAGACCGGGTGCTGCAGACTGTTCTAGTGCCCGCGCCAATTCGTTGATATATATGTTGAAGAGGGTGGGGCTTAAGCTGCATCCCTGTCTCACCCCACGACCCTGTGTGAAGAAATGTGTGTGTTTTTTGCCAATTTTAACCGCACACTTGTTGTTTGTGTACATGGGGTTTTATAATGTCGTATGTTTTACCCCCAACACCACTTTCCATCAATTTGTATAGCAGACCCTCATGCCAAATTGAGTCGAAGGCTTTTTTGAAATCAACAAAGCATGAGAAGACTTTGCCTTTGTTTTGGTTTGTTTGGTTGTCAATTAGGGTTTGTAGGGTGAATACATGGTCTGTTGTACGGTAATTTGGTAAAAAGCCAATTTGACATTTGCTCAGTACATTGTGTTCATTGAGGAAATGTACGAGTCTGCTGTTAATGATAATGCAGAGTATTTTACCAAGGTTACTGTTGACGCATATTCCACGGTAGTTATTGGGGTCAAATTTGTCTCCACTTTTGTGGATTGGGGTGATCAGTCCTTGGTTCCAAATATTGGGGAAGATGCCAGAGCTAAGGACGATGTTAAAGAGTTTTAGTATAGCCAATTGGAATTTGTTGTCTGTATATTTGATCATTTCATTAAGGATACCATCAACACCACAGGCCTTTTTGGGTTGGAGGGTTTTTATTTTGTCCTGTAACTCGTTCAAGGTAATTGGAGAATCCAGTGGGTTCTGGTAGTCTTTAATAGTTGATTCTAGGATTTGTATTTGATCATGTATATGTTTTTGCTCTTTATTCTTTGTTATAGAGCCAAAAAGATTGGAGAAGTGGTTTACCTATACATCTCCATTTTGGATAGATAATTCTTCGTGTTGTTGTTTGTTTAGTGTTTTCCAATTTTCCCAGAAGTGGTTAGAGTCTATGGATTCTTCAATTACATTGAGCTGATTTCTGACATGCTGTTCCTTCTTTTTCCGTAGTGTATGTCTGTATTGTTTTAGTGATTCACCATAGTGAAGGCGTAGACTCAGGTTTTCCGGGTCTCTATGTTTTTGGTTGGACAGGTTTCTCAATTTCTTTCTTAGATTTTTGCATTCTTCATCAAACCATTTGTCATTGTTGTTCATTTTCTTTGGTTTTCTATTTGAGATTTTTAGATTTGACAGGGAAGCTGAGAGGTCAAATATACTGTTAAGATTTTCTACTGCCAAGTTTACACCTTCACTATTGCAGTGGAACGTTTTACCCAGGAAGTTGTCTAAAAGGGATTGGATTTGTTGTTGCCTAATTGTTTTTTGGTAGGTTTCCAAACTGCATTCCTTCCATCTATAGCATTTCGTAATGTTACTCAGTTCCTTTGGCTTTGATGCCTCATGATTGAGTATTGCTCTGTTCAAGTAGACTGTAATTTTGCTGTGATCTGATAGGGGTGTCAGTGGGCTGACTGTGAACGCTCTGAGAGACTCTGGGTTGAGGTCAGTGATAAAGTAGTCTACAGTGCTACTGCCAAGAGATGAGCTATAGGTGTACCTGCCATAGGAGTCCCCTCGAAGCCTACCATTGACTATGTACATACCCAGCGTGCGACAGAGCTGCAGGAGTTGTGACCCGTTTTTGTTGGTTATGTTGTCATAGTTGTGTCTAGGGGGGCATATGGGGGAGGGAATGCTGTCACCTGCAGGCAGGTGTTTGTCCCCCTGTGTGCTGAGGGTGTCAGGTTCGTGTCCAGTTCTGGCATTTAGGTCGCCACAGACTAATACATGTCCCTGGGCCTGGAAATGATTGATTTCCCCCTCCAGGATGGAGAAGCTGTCTTCATTAAAGTATGGGGATTCTAGTGGGGGGATATAGGTAGCACACAGGAGGACATTTTTCTCTGTTAAGATAATTTCCTTTTGAATTTCTAGCCAAATGTAAAATGTTCCTGTTTTGATTAATTTAATGGAGTGAGTTAGGTCTGCTCTATACCAAATTAGCATTCCCCCTGAGTCCCTTCCCTGTTTCACACCTGGTAGTTTGGTGGATGGGACTACCAGCTCTCTGTAACCTAGAGGGAAACCAGTAGGTCCGTCTCCTCTATACCATGTTTCTTGCAGGATGACAATGTCTGCATTACCGATTTCTTTGGTGAAGTCCGGGTTCCTGCTCTTTAGGCCAAAGGCAGATGACCTCAGGCCTTGGATATTCCAGGATGATATAGTGAAGGCTTTTTGTTCCATAAAGTGTCCAGTGTTGTTGGTCGTGGTTTGGCCTCAGGCCAGTAAGTGTGAGCAGAGCCTGCTGAGCATCTGGTACATGCCGTTGGCTTGGGCGAGTGTAAGAGTGGGGGTTGGGCCTGTTTGCCCGCTCACTACCTGGGCGTATGTGTGACTTCCATGTTGATGCCCTCTTTGCGGGGGTGGGGTGCATGGGGTGGGCAGGAGTGGCATAGGTCTGATCTGAGGGGGCCTAAATTGGGTGTGGGCATGGTTGATGTGGGGGGGTGTTTATTGGTTGGGGTGGGGGTGTGGATGTGTCTGGGGGTGCTGTGGTCTGGATGTAAGTCCTCTTGGCGTGGGTCCCCTATGTGTAGGTCCAGGGGGGGGTCCTGAAGGTCTTGGAGGGTGTCTCGCTGGTCTGGGTGGGGTGTCTATTGATCTGTTGTTCCTGTGTGAAGTGTTGGGCCTGCGTTTGAGAGCGATGTCCTTTAGAGTCCGGGCAAAGGTGGGCACTGCTGCCTTGTAGAGGTGGACCTGGTCATAGAGGCTGTTCACGTCCAGGGTGGAGTGGTGGGCCAGAAAGACATTTGGTTTTGAGGCACAGTCACGGGAAATGCTTGCGTTTACCCGCTGTATTGTAGCAGGGTGGAAGTCTTTTCGTGGTAGCAGGGTGGAGATAACCACTTGTGCGTTGGGGAAAGTAGAAGAAGCTTTTTCAATCACTCCCTTCAGTGCTGTGGCCACCCTTTCCTGCTGTGCTCTCAGGTCGTTTGTGCCTGTGTGTATTATTATGTGGCTAGGTGAGCCTAGTTTGTCCTCAGACAGAAGGTCTAGGGCGCACTGGGTGTTTGGACACCAGAGTTTAGACACACTGTGTTTGGGAAAAAGTTTTTTTTCTTCTATAAATTTCCCATTTGAGTCCATAAGGAGGACAATCTGTGTCTTGTGTTTGTCCTCAGTGGGTGTGGGGGGGTTATCAGGAGGGCTATCAGGGTGGCTGACAGGGGGGGGTGCTCAGAGGGGGTGAGAGCTGCTGGGCTTGGGGTTTTTCTTTTGTCTGTTCTGCTGTGATGTCGACTCTATGGTCAGGGTCTGGTGTGGACTGTTCTGCTGTGGTATTGAGACTTTTGTCGGGTGCTGAGGTGGGCTGTTCTGCTGGCGTCTCTGTGGGGATGGCCACCTCCCTAGTGGGTTGTTCTCTGTCACATGCCATCCCCCTCCACCTCTCCTCCAGCAGTCTGATCCTCTCCTCCATCCCCCTCCACCTCTCCTCCAGCAGTCTGATCCTCTCCTCTAGTGCTCTGTTCTGCTCCTGCTTCTGCTCTTTCTCCTGTTGAAATTGTCTCACCACAGTCCAGAGTGCAGATATGTCTCTCTCCACCTCCAGCACTCCTGGTCTGGTTAAGGGGTTGTTGTGCTGGACTGTTGTCTGGGTCTGTGCTGACTGGAGTGTAATCACCTGCTGTTCCAGCTCAACCTGCCTTACCTCCAGCTGGGTGAATTTATCCTTCATTTCAATGAGGGGGAAGTACTCTGTGCTGGGAGGTTGACTGTCTGCTGAGGGTTGCTCGTCTGTGGGTCCTGATGAAGAGGTCTGGTCTGACCCGCTTGGGGTGGGGGTATCTTTATCAAGGGAGAGCTTCTCCTGCTGGGCTAATTCTTTGATTAGGTGAAAGTCCAGCTGAAACTGTTTGGGGTTGCCCTGTACCAATACTGTTCCAGACTTATATAGATTTATGTTAGCTGACTCAGAGTCCTCGTTGTCAGGTATCCTGAGTTTCCACCCCTCGTTAACCCCCCCTCTCTTAACAGAGGGGTAGTGTGCTAATATAGCACTGTGCCATGCCAGGGGATGGTTTGTGTGGAAGATAAGGTTGCTGATGTTCCCATTTTTGTAATAGTCAGCAAAAAGTGTCTCTTGATTTTCCATAAGGAGCTTCATTTTGTGCTCTTTTCTTGCCTTATCATTCTTTACACTCACAGGGTACTGTATTTTAATTACCTCTGAACAGCAGGAGGGAGCTTCTAAGGCCTCTCCATTTGGTTGGGGTAGACTATTCGACTCTCCTGCCATTGTTG
>NC_092087.1:32433440-32438440 GCF_045679555.1 Salvelinus alpinus | reverse complement strand
CTGAGTCTGTACATAGTCAAAGCTTTCCTTAAGTTTGGGTCAGTCACAGTGGTCAGGTATTCTGCCACTGTATACTCTCTGTTTAGGGCCAAATAGCATTCTAGTTTGCTCTGTTTTTTTGTTAATTCTTTCCAATGTGTCAAGTAATTATCTTTTTGTTTTCTCATGATTTGGTTGGGTCTAATTGTGCTGTTGTCCTGGGGCTCTGTGGGGTGTGTTTGTGTTTGTGAACAGAGCCCTAGGACCAGCTTGCTTAGGGGACTCTTCTCCAGGTTCATCTCTCTGTAGGTGATGGCTTTGTTATGGAAGGTTTGGGAATCGCTTCCTTTTAGGTGGTTGTAGAATTTAACGGCTCTTTTCTGGATTTTGATAATTAGTGGGTATCGGCCTAATTCTGCTCTGCATGCATTATTTGGTGTTCTACGTTGTACACGGAGGATATTTTTGCAGAATTCTGCATGCAGAGTCTCAATTTGGTGTTTGTCCCATTTTGTGAAATCTTGGTTGGTGAGCGGACCCCAGACCTCACAACCATAAAGGGCAATGGGCTCTATGACTGATTCAAGTATTTTTAGCCAGATCCTAATTGGTATGTTGAAATTTATGTTCCTTTTGATGGCATAGAATGCCCTTCTTGCCTTGTCTCTCAGATCGTTCACAGCTCTGTGGAAGCTACCTGTGGTGCTGATGTTTAGGCCGAGGTATGTATAGTTTTTTGTGTGCTCTAGGGCAACGGTGTCTAGATGGAATTTGTGGTCCTGGCGACTGGACCTTTTTTGGAACACCATTATTTTGGTCTTACTGAGATTTACTGTCAGGGCCCAGGTCTGACAGAATCTGTGCAGAAGATCTAGGTGCTGCTGTAGGCCCTCCTTGGTTGGTGACAGAAGCACCAGATCATCAGCAAACAGTAGACATTTGACTTCGGATTCTAGTAGGGTGAGACCGGGTGCTGCAGACTGTTCTAGTGCCCGCGCCAATTCGTTGATATATATGTTGAAGAGGGTGGGGCTTAAGCTGCATCCCTGTCTCACCCCACGACCCTGTGTGAAGAAATGTGTGTGTTTTTTGCCAATTTTAACCGCACACTTGTTGTTTGTGTACATGGATTTTATAATGTCGTATGTTTTACCCCCAACACCACTTTCCATCAATTTGTATAGCAGACCCTCATGCCAAATTGAGTCGAAGGCTTTTTTGAAATCAACAAAGCATGAGAAGACTTTGCCTTTGTTTTGGTTTGTTTGGTTGTCAATTAGGGTGTGTAGGGTGAATACATGGTCTGTTGTACGGTAATTTGGTAAAAAGCCAATTTGACATTTGCTCAGTACATTGTTTTCATTGAGGAAATGTACGAGTCTGCTGTTAATGATAATGCAGAGTATTTTCCCAAGGTTACTGTTGACGCATATTCCACGGTAGTTATTGGGGTCAAATTTGTCTCCACTTTTGTGGATTGGGGTGATCAGTCCTTGGTTCCAAATATTGGGGAAGATGCCAGAGCTAAGGACGATGTTAAAGAGTTTTAGTATAGCCAATTGGAATTTGTTGTCTGTATATTTGATCATTTCATTAAGGATACCATCAACACCACAGGCCTTTTTGGGTTTGAGGGTTTTTATTTTGTCCTGTAACTCATTCAAGGTAATTGGAGAATCCAATGGGTTCTGGTAGTCTTTAATAGTTGATTCTAGGATTTGTATTTGATCATGTATATGTTTTTGTTCTTTATTCTTTGTTATAGAGCCAAAAAGATTGGAGAAGTGGTTTACCCATACATCTCCATTTTGGATAGATAATTCTTCGTGTTGTTGTTTGTTTAGTGTTTTCCAATTTTCCCAGAATTGGTTAGAGTCTATGGAGTCTTCAATTACATTGAGCTGATTTCTGACGTGCTGTTCCTTCTTTTTCCGTAGTGTATTTCTGTATTGTTTTAGTGATTCGCCATAGTGAAGGCGTAGACTCAGGTTTTCCGGGTCTCTATGTTTTTGGTTGGACAGGTTCCTCAATTTATTTCTTAGATTTTTGCATTCTTTATCAAACCATTTGTCATTGTTGTTCATTTTCTTCGGTTTTCTATTTGAGATTTTTAGATTTGATAGGGAAGCTGAGAGGTCAAATATACTGTTAAGATTTTCTACTGCCAAGTTTACACCTTCACTATTGCAGTGGAACATTTTACCCAGGAAGTTGTCTAAAAGGGATTGAATTTGCTGTTGCCTAATTGTTTTTTGGTAGGTTTCCAAACTGCATTCCTTCCATCTATAGCATTTCTTAATGTTACTCAGTTCCTTTGGCTTTGATGCCTCATGATTGAGTATTGCTCTGTTCAAGTAGACTGTGATTTTGCTGTGGTCTGATAGGGGTGTCAGTGGGCTGACTGTGAACGCTCTGAGAGACTCTGGGTTGAGGTCAGTGATAAAGTAGTCTACAGTGCTACTGCCAAGAGATGAGCTATAGGTGAACCTACCATAGGAGTCCCCTCGAAGCCTACCATTGACTATGTACATACCCAGCGTGCGACAGAGCTGCAGGAGTTGTGACCCGTTTTTGTTGGTTATGTTGTCATAGTTGTGCCTAGGGGGGCATATGGGGGAGGGAATGCTGTCACCTGCAGGCAGGTGTTTGTCCCCCTGTGTGCTGAGGGTGTCAGGTTCTTGTCCAGTTCTGGCATTTAGGTCGCCACAGACTAATACATGTCCCTGGGCCTGGAAATGATTGATTTCCCCCTCCAGGATGGAGAAGCTGTCTTTATTAAAGTATGGGGATTCTAGTGGGGGGATATAGGTAGCACACAGGAGGACATTTTTCTCTGTTAAGATAATTTCCTTTTGAATTTCTAGCCAAATGTAAAATGTTCCTGTTTTGATTAATTTAATGGAGTGAGTTAGGTCTGCTCTATACCAAATTAGCATTCCCCCTGAGTCCCTTCCCTGTTTCACACCTGGTAGTTTGGTGGATGGGACTACCAGCTCTCTGTAACCTAGAGGGCAACCAGTGGGTCCGTCTCCGCTATACCATGTTTCTTGCAGGATGACAATGTCTGCATTACCGATTTCTTTGGTGAAGTCCGTGTTCCTGCTCTTTAGGCCAAAGGCAGATGACCTCAGGCCTTGGATATTCCAGGATGATATAGTGAAGGCTTTTTGTTCCATAAAGTGTCCAATGTTGTTGGCCGTGTGGTTTGGCCTCAGGCCAGTAAGTGTGAGCAGAGCCTGCTGAGCATCTGGTACATGCCGTTGGCTTGGGCGAGTGTAAGAGTGGGGGTTGGGCCTGTTTGCCCGCTCACTACCTGGGCGTATGTGTGACTTCCATGTTGATGCTCTCTTTGCGGGGGTGGGGTGCATGGGGTGGGCAGGAGTGGCATAGGTCTGATCTGAGGGGGCCTAAATGGGGTGTGGGCATGGTTGATGTGGGGGGGTGTTGATTGGTTGGGGTGGGGGTGTGGATGTGTCTGGGGGTGCTGTGGTCTGGATGTAAGTCCTCTTGGCGTGGGTCCTCTATGTGTAGGTCCACGGGGGGGTCCTGCAGGTCTTGGAGGGTGTCTCGCTGGTCTGGGTGGGGTGTCTATTGATCTGTTGCTCCTGTGTGAAGTGTTGGGGCTGCGTTTGAGAGCGATGTCCTTTAGAGTCCGGACAAAGGTGGGCACTGCTGCCTTATAGAGGTGGACCTGGTCATAGAGGCTGTTCAAGTCCAGGGTGGAGTGGTGGGCCAGGAAAACATTTGGTTTTGAGGCACAGTCACGGGAAATGCTTGCGTTTACCCGCTGTATTGTAGCAGGGTGGAAGTCTTTTCGTGGTAGCAGGGTGGAGATAACCACTTGTGCATTGGGGAAAGTAGAAGAAGCTTTTTCAATCACTCCCTTCAGTGCTGTGGCCACCCTTTCCTGCTTTGCTCTCAGGTCGTTTGTGCCTGTGTGTATTATTATGTGGCTAGGTGAGCCTAGTTTGTCCTCAGACAGAAGGTCTAGGGCGCGCTGGGTGTTTGGACACCAGAGTTTAGACACACTGTGTTTGGGAAAAAGTTTTTTTTCTTCTATATATTTCCCATTTGAGTCCATAAGGAGAACAATCTGTGTCTTGTGTTTGTTCTCAGTGGGTGTGGGGGGGTTGTCAGGAGGGCTATCAGGGTGGCTGACAGGGGGGGTGCTCAGGGGGGGTGAGAGCTGCTGGGCTTGGGTTTTTTCTTTTGTCTGTTCTGCTGTGATGTTGACTCTATGGTCAGGGTCTGGTGTGGACTGTTCTGCTGTGGTGTCGAGACTTTTGTCCGGTGCTGAGGTGGGCTGTTCTGCTGGCGTCTCTGTGGGGATGGCCACCTCCCTAGTGGGTTGTTCTCTGTCACATGCCATCCCCCTCAACCTCTCCTCCAGCAGTCTGATCCTCTCCTCCATCCCCCTCTCCCTCTCCTCCAGCAGTCTGATCCTCTCCTCTAGTGCTTTGTTCTGCTCCTGCTTCTGCTCTTTCTCCTGTTGAAGTTGTCTCACCACTGTCCAGAGTGCAGATATGTCTCTCTCCACCTCCAGCTCTCCTGGTCTGGTTAAGGGGTTGTTGTGCTGGACTGTTGTCTGGGTCTGTGCTGACTGGAGTGTAATCACCTGCTGTTCCAGCTCCACCTGCCTTACCTCCAGCTGGGTGAATTTATCCTTCATTTCAATGAGGGAGAAGTGCTCTGTACTGGGAGGTTGACTGTCTGCTGAGGGTTGCTCGTCTGTGGGGTTATATGATGAAGAGGTCTGGTCTGACCCGCTTGGGGTGGGGGTATCTTTATCAAGGGAGAGCTTCTCCTGCTGGGCTAATTCTTTGATTAGGTGAAAGTCCAGCTGAAACTGTTTGGGGTTGCCCTGTACCAATACTGTTCCAAACTTATAAAGATTTATATTAGCTGACTCAGAGTCCTCGTTGTCAAGTATCCTGAGTTTCCACCCCTCGTTAACCCCCCCTCTCTTAACAGAGGGGTAGTGTGCTAATATAGCACTGTGCCATGCCAGGGGATGGTTTGTG
>NC_092087.1:32423440-32425940 GCF_045679555.1 Salvelinus alpinus | reverse complement strand
CTGTCTCTCTCTCTGTCTCTCTCTCTGTCTCTCTCTCTGTCTCTCTCTGTGTCTCTCTGTGTCTCTCTGTGTCTCTCTGTGTCTCTCTGTGTCTCTCTCTGTGTCTCTCTCTCTGTCCCTCTCTCTGTCCCTCTCTCTGTCCCTCTCTCTGTCCCTCTCTCTGTCCCTCTCTCTGTCCCTCTCTCTGTACCTCTCTCTGTCTCTCTGTCTCTCTCTGTCTCTCTGTCTCTCTGTCTCTCTGTCTCTCTGTGTCTCTCTCTGTCTCTCTCTGTCTCTGTCTCTGTCTCTGTCTCTCTCTGTCTCTCTCTGTCTCTCTCTGTCTCTCTGTCTCTCTGTCTCTCTGTCTCTCTGTCTCTCTGTCTCTCTCTCTCTCTGTCTCTCTCTGTCTCTCTCTGTCTCTCTCTGTCTCTCTCTGTCTCTCTCTGTCAATTCAATTCAATTCAATTCAATTGACTTTATTGACATGGCAAGTTCGTTATTACTTACATTGTCAAAGTATACATATCGAAAATAAAAATCAAATATATATGTATATATATACAAAATATATATATATATTTATATATAAATAAATGGTGGGACCAACAGTAATAATACTAGTAGTAGTGGACATGGGATTACCATTAACAACAACTACAACAACAATATTAATCAGAACAACAATACATTAAAGCAACAGTAGTAGACCAGTGTTAATATGACTTGAGAAGACATATGACCTGGTATGAAAGACAAAACAAAACTAAGCTAAATGGGAAATATTATCAACATTACTTTGCATTTTTCACTGGCTGTCCCTCAGGTTGTGGCAGGAGGACACATATTTGGCTGCCAAAACTGCACATTTTGGCTTTTCACCCAATAAATATTTGATTTTTTCTTCATCTTTTATAGTTTCAAATTCTTTGTATTGAGTTATAATTTTGGGAAAGAAATATGCTCTTAGGTCTGAGTATTTGTCACAGTGTAGTAGGAAATGCACCTCTGTCTCTACCTCTCCCCTGGAGCAGAGTGAGCACAGCCTGTCCTCTCTGGGCAGCCAGGTTTGTCTGTGACGACCGGTCTCTATAGTCAGACTGTGCTCACTGAGTCTGTACCTAGTCAATGTTTTCCTCAGTTTTCTATCAGTCACAGTGGTCAGATAGTCTGCCACCATGTACTGTCTGTTTAGAGCCAAATAGCATTGAAGTTTACTTTGATTTTTTGTGGTGTCTTTCCAATAGGTTATATATTTTTCTTTTTGTTTTGTGATGATTTGGTTGGGCCAGATTTTCTGAGGGCTGTCCCGAGGCTCTATGGGGTTGGTTTGGGTTGGTGAACTGAGCCTCAGAACCAGCTGGCTGAGGGGACTCTTCTCTGGTTTCATCTCTTGACATTGTAGAGCTGTGTGATGGAATGTTTTAGGGTCACTTGTTTTTAGATGGTTGTAAAATTTGATGGCTCTTTTTTCTATTCGAATGAGGAGGGGGTATTGGCCCAATTCTGCCCTCTCTGTCTCTCTCTGTCTCTCTCTCTGTCTGTCTCTCTGTCTGTCTCTCTGTCTGTCTCTCTGTCTGTCTCTCTGTCTGTCTGTCTCTGTCTGTCTCTGTCTGTCTCTGTCTGTCTCTGTCTCTCTCTGTCTGTCTCTGTCTGTCTCTGTCTGTCTCTGTCTGTCTCTGTCTCTCTCTGTCTCTCTCTGTCTCTCTCTGTCTCTCTCTGTCTCTCTCTGTCTCTCTCTGTCTCTCTCTGTCTCTGTCTCTGTCTCTCTCTGTCTCTGTCTCTCTCTGTCTCTCTCTGTCTCTCTCTGTCTCTCTCTGTCTCTCTCTGTCTCTCTCTCTGTCTCTCTCTGTCTCTGTCTCTGTCTCTCTCTGTCTCTCTCTGTCTCTCTCTGTCTCTCTCTGTCTCTGTCTCTGTCTCTGTCTCTGTCTCTGTCTCTCTCTCTGTCTCTCTCTCTGTCTCTCTCTCTGTCTCTCTCTGTGTCTCTCTGTGTCTCTCTGTGTCTCTCTGTGTCTCTCTGTGTCTCTCTCTGTGTCTCTCTCTCTGTCCCTCTCTCTGTCCCTCTCTCTGTCCCTCTCTCTGTCCCTCTCTCTGTCCCTCTCTCTGTCCCTCTCTCTGTCCCTCTCTCTGTCTCTCTGTCTCTCTCTGTCTCTCTGTCTCTCTGTCTCTCTGTCTCTCTGTGTCTCTCTCTGTCTCTCTCTGTCTCTGTCTCTGTCTCTGTCTCTCTCTGTCTCTCTCTGTCTCTCTCTGTCTCTCTGTCTCTCTGTCTCTCTGTCTCTCTGTCTCTCTCTCTCTCTGTCTCTCTCTGTCTCTCTCTGTCTCTCTCTGTCTCTCTCTGTCTCTCTCTGTCTCTCTCTGTCTCTCTCTCTGTCTGTCTCTCTGTCTGTCTCTCTGTCTGTCTCTCTGTCTGTCTCTCTGTCTGTCTGTCTCTGTCTGTCTCTGTCTGTCTCTGTCTGTCTCTGTCTCTCTCTGTCTGTCTCTGTCTGTCTCTGTCTGTCTCTGTCTGTCTCTGTCTCTCTCTGTC
>NC_092087.1:32422026-32423340 GCF_045679555.1 Salvelinus alpinus | reverse complement strand
TCTGTCTCTCTCTGCTCTGTCTCTGCTCTGTCTCTCTCTGTCTCTCTCTGTCTGTCTCGCTCTGTCTCTGTCTCTGTCTCTCTCTGTCTCGCTCTGTCTGTCTCGCTCTGTCTCTGTCTCTCTCTGTCTCTCTCTGTCTCGCTCTGTCTGTCTCTCTCTGTCTCTCTCTGTCTCGCTCTGTCTCGCTCTGTCTCTGTCTCTCTCTGTCTCTCTCTGTCTCTCTCTGTCTCTCTCTGTCTCTCTCTGTCTCTCTCTGTCTCTCTCTGTCTCTCTGTCTCTCTGTCTCTCTGTGTCTCTGTCTCTCTCTGTGTCTCTGTCTCTCTCTGTGTCTCTGTCTCTCTCTGTGTCTCTGTCTCTCACTGTCTCTCTCTGTGTCTCTGTCTCTCTCTCTGTCTCTCTCTGTCTCTCTCTGTGTCTCTCTCTGTCTCTCTCTGTGTCTCGCTCTGTCTCTCTCTGTCTCGCTCTGTCTCGCTCTGTCTCTGTCTCTGTCTCTGTCTCTCTCTGTCTCTCTCTGTCTCTCTCTGTCTCTCTCTGTCTCTCTCTCTGTCTCTCTCTGTCTCTGTCTCTGTCTCTCTCTGTCTCTGTCTCTCTCTGTCTCTCTCTGTCTCTCTCTGTCTCTCTCTGTCTCTCTCTGTCTCTCTCTCTGTCTCTCTCTGTCTCTGTCTCTGTCTCTCTCTGTCTCTCTCTGTCTCTCTCTGTCTCTGTCTCTGTCTCTGTCTCTGTCTCTGTCTCTGTCTCTGTCTCTCTCTCTGTCTCTCTCTCTGTCTCTCTCTCTGTCTCTCTCTGTGTCTCTCTGTGTCTCTCTGTGTCTCTCTGTGTCTCTCTGTGTCTCTCTCTGTGTCTCTCTCTCTGTCCCTCTCTCTGTCCCTCTCTCTGTCCCTCTCTCTGTCCCTCTCTCTGTCCCTCTCTCTGTCCCTCTCTCTGTACCTCTCTCTGTCTCTCTGTCTCTCTCTGTCTCTCTGTCTCTCTGTCTCTCTGTCTCTCTGTGTCTCTCTCTGTCTCTCTCTGTCTCTGTCTCTGTCTCTGTCTCTCTCTGTCTCTCTCTGTCTCTCTCTGTCTCTCTGTCTCTCTGTCTCTCTGTCTCTCTGTCTCTCTGTCTCTCTCTCTCTCTGTCTCTCTCTGTCTCTCTCTGTCTCTCTCTGTCTCTCTCTGTCTCTCTCTGTCAATTCAATTCAATTCAATTCAATTGACTTTATTGACATGGCAAGTTCGTTATTACTTACATTGTCAAAGTATACATATCGAAAATAAAAATCAAATATATATGTATATATATACAAAATATATATATATATTTATATATAAATAAATGGT
>NC_092087.1:32414526-32417026 GCF_045679555.1 Salvelinus alpinus | reverse complement strand
ATTCATTATCAAACCATTTGTCAGAAACATTTTGTTTTTTGTTTCTGATGTTGCATTTCTTTGGTTTTCTCAAATTTGCTTTCGATGCTGCTTTTTGGAATATGCAGTTGATGTTTAGAGTAGCCGAATTGACACCATCTTTATTGTTTTGGTATTGTGAGTTATTGAAAAACTGTATAGAGTTCATCATTTCTTTTGAGTTCAATGTTTCAATGAATCTCTCTGCACTGTTTGGAGCCCATCTGTATGATTGGTTTATGTTGAAGAGTTTATTGGGCAGTTTTTTTGAATGAATATTGCCGGTTAATTTCTTCAAGAACACGTTGATCTGACTGTGATCTGACAATGGTGTCTGTGGTCTGACAGTGAATGCACTAATGGAGGAGGGGTCAATGTCCCTGATGGCATAATCGACTACACTTGTCCCAAGAGCTGAGCAGTAAGTAAACTGACCTAAAGAGTCCCCTCTGATTCTACCATTAAGCATGTACAGGCCTAAGGCTCGACAGAGATGCACTAACTCCTTCCCATTTTTGTTCAGTATTTGGTCAGGACTGTTTCTATTATTTATAATAGGGCTGCTGTACAAGGAGGGGTGACCAAATATGTGGTGGTTACCTCCCGCATCAGTGTAGTCAGGCTCAGAACCTGTTCTTGCATTGAAATCTACACAAAGAAGCACTTTACCCTCTGCCTGAAATGTAATGATTTCTGTATGGAGATGGTCAAAAAACTGATCATCATAATATGGTGAATCTGAAGGAGGAGCATAAGCTGCACATATGTACACGTCATTATCACAATAGATTGTACCTTTGTTAAGTTTTAGCCAAATGTGACTGGTACCTTTTTTCATTTCATTCAGTGCCAAGTCCTGCTTATGCCAAATGATGATTCCACCTGAGTCTCGGCCCCGTTTAACATTTTTATGTTTGATTGATGGTAGTAAACTTTCTCTATACCCTGAGGGACACTGAGTATCTATGTCTCCACGACACCATGTTTCCAGTAGGATTATGATGTCCTGTCCCTGGATGTTTTTAATAAATTCTGGATTTGTTGTTTTATAACCAAAATGTGAAGAGTAAAGTCCCTGGATATTCCAAGAGCTGATAGTTAATGATCTCATTTATAATAAGTGATATTCACTGGTTTGAGTAAAGTACATTGAAAACAATACAAAATAATATATATATATATATATACATATACATACATATATATATACATATACATACACACACACACACACACACACACACACACACACACACACATACATACATACATACATACATACATACATACATACATACATACATACATACATACATACATACATACATACACACACACACCATTATATATAAATATTATTATTATACCGGTGCCAATAAAAAATTAAGAATAGTTGTAAACAAATGAATAAGAATGGAATAAGACTGCATAAAAAATAAGTACAATGCAATCTGCAACCCTGTGTGTGTGTGTGCGCGCGTGCGTGTGTGTGCGTGCCCGTCTAGCCCAGTAGTCTGCATATTAGTTGCAGTAGTTGGCGCACCTCTCCTATCTCTGATTGTTCTAGGTGTCTTTTGCCAGAGGTTACCTCAGCATATGTAGGCTGATGATCTGAATGATACATGGTGTGGACTGCATCATGTGGTGTACTTCTCTGAAGGACAGTGTTCTGTCCGACCCTGGAGTAGTGGTCAGAGCTGTGTTGTGATGGGCCAGGTCCAGTAGAGATGTGTTGTGACGGGCCAGGTCCAGTAGAGCTGTGTTGTGATGGGCCAGGTCCAGTAGAGCTGTGTTGTGAAGGCCCTGGTCTAGTAGAGCTGTGTTGTGATGGGCCTGGTCCAGTAGAGCTGTGTTGTGATGGGCCTGGTCCAGTAGAGCTGTGTTGTGATGGGCCTGGTCTAGTAGAGCTGTGTTGTGATGGGCCTGGTCTAGTAGAGCTGTGTTGTGACGGGCCAGGTCCAGTAGAGCTGTGTTGTGATGGGCCAGGTCTAGTAGAGATGTGTTGTGATGGGCCTGGTCTAGTAGAGATGTGTTGTGATGGGCCTGGTCCAGTAGAGCTGTGTTCTGATGGGCCTGGTCCAGTAGAGCTGTGTTGTGATGGGCCTGGTCCAGTAGAGCTGTGTTGTGATGGGCCTGGTCTAGTAGAGCTGTGTTGTGTTGGGCCTGGTCTAGTCGTGTTGTCCTGATGCGGGTCTGGTCTCGTAAATCTGTGTTGTGATGGGCCTGGTCTAGTAGAGCTGTGTTGTGAAGGCCCTGGTCTCGTAAATCTGTGTTGTGTTGGGCCTGGTCTAGTAGAGCTGTGCTGTAATAAGCCGTGTCTGGCTCTTTTCTCCTGGGGATGGTGGAGGTACTGTTGTTTCAGAAGGTGGGGCGGGGGACCTCTGTTGCTGGGGTGATGGGTGTGTGGGTCCCTGCCAAGTGTTGCATCTTTTAGGTCCTTGGCAAAGGTTCTGACACTGTCCTGATCAAGATGTACATCATC
>NC_092087.1:32364526-32369526 GCF_045679555.1 Salvelinus alpinus | reverse complement strand
CTTTGGGATTTTGTTTCGTTTTTCCAATGTTGTAAATATGAGTCCTTTGATTGGTTCATGATTTTGTTTATTGGAATTCTTTCTTTTGAAGCAGTGCTGGTGTCAGCTTGGTTGGTTAGGTCCAACACCAGCTGACTGAGAGGGCTCGTTTCTGGGCTCAGCTCTTGGGTTTGAAGTGCTTTAAATTGCAGACTCGAATTTGGACTTGAATTTAGATGTAGCCAAAATTTTAATGATCTTTTCTGTATTTTCATTATTACTGGAAAGCGGCCCAATTCTGCCCTACATGCATTAGTTGGTGTATTTCTCTGGACTTGTAGGATTTTCCGACAGAATTCTGCATGTAGGGTTTCAATTGGATGTTTGTCCCACATTTTAAAGTCCAGTTTATTGAGTGGCCCCCAAACCTCACTTCCGTAAAGAGCTATTGGTAGGATTACACTGTCAAATATTTTGGTCCAAATTCTAATTGGGATGTTGATTTTGAATAATTTCATTTTTATTGCATACAATGCTCTGCGGGCTTTTTCTTTGAGTGCATTCACTGCCATATTAAAGTTTCCCGATGCAGATATGGTCAGACCAAGGTAGGTGTAATTTTTTGTGTGTTCAATTATGGTGTTGTTCAGGGTGAATTTATATTTGTGTTTCTGACATCTGTTTTGTTTTTGGAAAATCATGATTTTAGTTTTTGGGAAATTTACTGCCAGGGCCCAATTATGGCAATATTGCTCTAGAATATTAATGTTCTGTTGAAGACCTTCTTTGGTTGGTGATAGAAGTACCAAGTCATCAGCATATAGCAGGTATTTCACCTCTGTGTCAAATAGTGTGAGTCCTGGGGCTGGAGAATGGTCCAACATGTCTGCTAATTCATTGATATAAATGTTGAAAAGATTTGGACTCAAACTACAGCCTTGTCTCACACCTCGACATTGTGAAAAGAATTCTGTTCTTTGGTTTTTGATTTTTATTGCACACTTGTTTTCTGTGTACATACATTTTATTAAGTCATACACCTTACCACCAAGCCCACTTTGTAGAATTTTGTAGAATAGCCCTTCGTGCCAAATAGAATCAAATGCTTTTTTAAAGTCAATAAAGCAAGCAAAGATTTTGCCCTCTTTTTTTTGGTGGACGTGTTTATTAATTAGTGTGTGTAAGGTGTATATATGGTCAGTAGTGCGATGGTTAGGGAGAAAGCCAATTTGACATTTAGTTATTACATTTTTTTCTTGAAGAAAGGTTTGGATTCTTGAATTCAAAATGCTACAGAAAACCTTTCCCAAGTTACTGTTTACACAAATTCCCCTGTAATTATTGGGGTCTGATTTGTCTCCACTTTTGTGGATAGGGGAGATGAGCCCCTGGTTCCAGACATCAGGGAAGCAGCCAGAAGTTAAAACCATGTTGAACAATTTAAGCACAGCATTTTGCAACTCAGGTGTGCTGTTTTTCAGCATTTCATTTCTGATGTTGTCTAGACCACAAGCCTTCTTTGATTTAATAGATTTGAGCTTTTCATTTAGTTCTTGTTGGGTTATTGGGTAATCTAATGGATTTTGGTTATTTTTAATGACTGATTCAAGGATGTTCAATTTTTCTTTAATTTCTAATTGGTTCTGTTTTAAGTCTTTTTGTGGGATGTTTTTGTATAGATTATCAAAATAAGTTTTCCAAATTCCTACATCTTGTATGGCTAATTCTTGTGGCTTTGTTGTGCTTAAATTGTTCCACATGTCCCAGAACTGATTTTGGTCAATTGCGTTTTCAATTTCATCAAGTGTCTTGTTGGTATAATTCAGTTTCTTGCGTTTCAGTGTATGTTTATACTGTTTCAGAGTTTCAAAGTATTCATATCGTAGCTCTGGGTTGTTTTGCTGCTTATGTTTTTTGTTTGACATTTGTCTTTAGGTGTTTTCTAATTGTTTTACATTCATTATCAAACCATTTGTCAGAAACATTTTGTTTTTTGTTTCTGATGTTGCATTTCTTTGGTTTTCTCAAATTTGCTTTCGATGCTGCTTTTTGGAATATGCAGTTGATGTTTAGAGTAGCCGAATTGACACCATCTTTATTGTTTTGGTATTGTGAGTTATTGAAAAACTGTATAGAGTTCATCATTTCTTTTGAGTTCAATGTTTCAATGAATCTCTCTGCACTGTTTGGAGCCCATCTGTATGATTGGTTTATGTTGAAGAGTTTATTGGGCAGTTTTTTTGAATGAATATTGCCGGTTAATTTCTTCAAGAACACGTTGATCTGACTGTGATCTGACAATGGTGTCTGTGGTCTGACAGTGAATGCACTAATGGAGGAGGGGTCAATGTCCCTGATGGCATAATCGACTACACTTGTCCCAAGAGCTGAGCAGTAAGTAAACTGACCTAAAGAGTCCCCTCTGATTCTACCATTAAGCATGTACAGGCCTAAGGCTCGACAGAGATGCACTAACTCCTTCCCATTTTTGTTCAGTATTTGGTCAGGACTGTTTCTATTATTTATAATAGGGCTGCTGTACAAGGAGGGGTGACCAAATATGTGGTGGTTACCTCCCGCATCAGTGTAGTCAGGCTCAGAACCTGTTCTTGCATTGAAATCTCCACAAAGAAGCACTTTACCCTCTGCCTGAAATGTAATGATTTCTGTATGGAGATTGTCAAAAAACTGATCATCATAATATGGTGAATCTGAAGGAGGAGCATAAGCTGCACATATGTACACGTCATTATCACAATAGATTGTACCTTTGTTAAGTTTTAGCCAAATGTGACTGGTACCTTTTTTCATTTCATTCAGTGCCAAGTCCTGCTTATGCCAAATGATGATTCCACCTGAGTCTCGGCCCCGTTTAACATTTTTATGTTTGATTGATGGTAGTAAACTTTCTCTATACCCTGAGGGACACTGAGTATCTATGTCTCCACGACACCATGTTTCCAGTAGGATTATGATGTCCTGTCCCTGGATGTTTTTAATAAATTCTGGATTTGTTGTTTTATAACCAAAATGTGAAGAGTAAAGTCCCTGGATATTCCAAGAGCTGATAGTTAATGATCTCATTTATAATAAGTGATATTCACTGGTTTGAGTAAAGTACATTGAAAACAATACAAAATAATATATATATATATATATACATATACATACATATATATATACATATACATACACACACACACACACACACACACACACACACACACACACACATACATACATACATACATACATACATACATACACACATACATACATACATACATACATACATACATACATACATACATACATACATACATACATACATACATACATACATACACACATACATACATACATACATACATACGTACATACATACACACATACATACATACACACACACACCATTATATATAAATATTATTATTATACCGGTGCCAATAAAAAATTAAGAATAGTTGTAAACAAATTAATAGGAATGGAATAAGACTGCATAAAAAATAAGTACAATGCAATCTGCAACCCTGTGTGTGTGTGTGTGCGCGTGCGTGTGTGTGCGTGCCCGTCTAGCCCAGTAGTCTGCATATTAGTTGCAGTAGTTGGCGCACCTCTCCTATCTCTGACTGTTCTAGGTGTCTTTTGCCAGAGGTTACCTCAGCATATGTAGGCTGATGATCTGAATGATACATGGTGTGGACTGCATCATGTGGTGTACTTCTCTGAAGGACAGTGTTCTGTCCGACCCTGGAGTAGTGGTCAGAGCTGTGTTGTGATGGGCCAGGTCCAGTAGAGATGTGTTGTGACGGGCCAGGTCCAGTAGAGCTGTGTTGTGATGGGCCAGGTCTAGTAGAGATGTGTTGTGATGGGCCAGGTCTAGTAGAGATGTGTTGTGATGGGCCTGGTCCAGTAGAGCTGTGTTCTGATGGGCCTGGTCCAGTAGAGCTGTGTTGTGATGGGCCTGGTCCAGTAGAGCTGTGTTGTGATGGGCCTGGTCTAGTAGAGCTGTGTTGTGAAGGCCCTGGTCTAGTAGAGCTGTGTTGTGATGGGCCGGGTCTAGTCGTGCTGTCCTGAGACGGGTCTGGTCTCGTAAATCTGTGTTGTGATGGGCCTGGTCTAGTAGAGCTGTGTTGTGATGGGCCTAGTCTAGTAGAGCTGTGTTGTGATGGGCCTGGTCTAGTAGAGCTGTGTTGTGAAGGCCCTGGTCTAGTAGAGCTGTGTTGTGATGGGCCAGGTCTAGTAGAGATGTGTTGTGATGGGCCTGGTCCAGTAGAGCTGTGTTCTGATGGGCCTGGTCCAGTAGAGCTGTGTTGTGATGGGCCTGGTCCAGTAGAGCTGTGTTGTGATGGGCCTGGTCTAGTAGAGCTGTGTTGTGAAGGCCCTGGTCTAGTAGAGCTGTGTTGTGATGGGCCTGGTCTAGTAGAGCTGTGTTGTGTTGGGCCTGGTCTAGTCGTGTTGTCCTGATGCGGGTCTGGTCTCGTAAATCTGTGTTGTGATGGGCCTGGTCTAGTAGAGCTGTGTTGTGAAGGCCCTGGTCTCGTAAATCTGTGTTGTGTTGGGCCTGGTCTAGTAGAGCTGTGCTGTAATAAGCCGTGTCTGGCTCTTTTCTCCTGGGGATGGTGGAGGTACTGTTGTTTCAGAAGGTGGGGCGGGGGACCTCTGTTGCTGGGGTGATGGGTGTGTGGGTCCCTGCCAAGTGTTGCATCTTTTAGGTCCTTGGCAAAGGTTCTGACACTGTCCTGATCAAGATGTACATCATCGTATAAGTGTTGACATGTCAGAGTGGGGTGGTGAGCCGTTCTGACGTTGAGTAGTGAGGCACAGTCCACAGTGATCTGTTGATTTATTTTGTCGATCAACTGTCCTGGGAAGTCTTTTCTTGGTAGGAGGGTGGACACAACTATATTGGTTGTTGGGAACACAGCCTGTGCCCGTTCTGCCACTCTTCTCACTGCCCCAGATACATCTTCACCTTTGGCATGAAGGTTGTTTGTGCCAGTGTGGATGATGATGTTGTC
>NC_092087.1:32187026-32192026 GCF_045679555.1 Salvelinus alpinus | reverse complement strand
CTGTCTCTCTGTCTCTCTGTCTCTCTGTCTCTCTGTCTCTCTGTCTCTCTGTGTCTCTGTCTCTGTCTCTGTGTCTCTGTGTCTCTGTGTCTCTGTGTCTCTCTGTCTCTGTCTCTGTCTCTCTGTCTCTGTCTCTGTGTCTCTGTCTCTGTCTCTGTCTCTGTCTCTGTCTCTGTGTCTCTGTGTCTCTCTGTCTCTCTGTCTCTCTGTCTCTCTGTCTCTCTGTCTCTGTCTCTGTCTCTGTCTCTCTATCTCTGTCTCTGTCTCTGTCTCTGTCTCTGTGTCTGTGTCTGTGTCTCTCTGTCTCTCTGTCTCTGTGTCTCTCTGTCTCTCTGTCTCTGTGTCTCTGTGTCTCTGTGTCTCTGTGTCTCTCTGTCTCTCTGTCTCTCTGTCTCTCTGTCTCTCTGTCTCTCTGTCTCTGTCTCTGTCTCTGTGTCTCTGTCTCTGTCTCTGTCTCTGTGTCTCTCTGTCTCTCTGTCTCTCTGTCTCTCTGTCTCTGTCTCTGTCTCTGTCTCTGTCTCTGTCTCTGTGTCTCTGTCTCTGTCTCTGTCTCTGTCTCTGTCTCTGTGTCTCTGTGTCTCTTTGTCTCTGTGTCTCTGTGTCTCTCTGTCTCTGTGTCTCTGTGTCTCTGTGTCTCTGTGTCTCTTTGTCTCTCTGTCTCTGTGTCTCTCTGTCTCTGTGTCTCTGTGTCTCTGTGTCTCTCTGTCTCTCTGTCTCTCTGTCTCTCTGTCTCTGTCTCTGTCTCTGTCTCTGTCTCTGTCTCTGTGTCTCTGTCTCTGTGTCTCTGTCTCTCTGTCTCTGTCTCTTTCTCTGTCTCTGTCTCTGTCTCTGTCTCTGTGTCTCTCTGTCTCTCTGTCTCTGTGTCTCTGTGTCTCTATGTCTCTCTGTCTCTCTGTCTCTCTGTCTTTGTCTCTGTCTCTGTCTCTGTGTCTCTGTGTCTCTCTGTCTCTGTCTCTGTTCTCTGTGTCTCTCTGTCTCTCTGTCTCTCTGTCTCTCTGTCTCTCTGTCTCTGTCTCTGTCTCTGTCTCTCTGTCTCTCTGTCTCTCTGTCTCTCTGTCTCTGTCTCTGTCTCTGTCTCTGTCTCTGTCTCTGTCTCTGTCTCTGTGTCTCTCTGTCTCTCTGTCTCTCTGTCTCTCTGTCTCTGTGTCTCTGTGTCTCTGTGTCTCTCTGTCTCTGTGTCTCTGTGTCTCTGTGTCTCTCTGTCTCTCTGTCTCTCTCGTCTCTCTGTCTCTCTGTGTCTCTGTCTCTGTCTCTGTGTCTCTGTGTCTCTGTGTCTCTCTGTCTCTGTCTCTGTCTCTCTGTCTCTGTCTCTGTCTCTGTGTCTCTATCTCTGTCTCTGTCTCTGTCTCTGTGTCTCTGTGTCTCTCTGTCTCTCTGTCTCTCTGTCTCTCTGTCTCTCTGTCTCTCTGTCTCTCTGTCTCTGTCTCTGTCTCTGTCTCTCTATCTCTGTCTCTGTCTCTGTCTCTGTCTCTGTGTCTGTGTCTGTGTCTCTCTGTCTCTGTGTCTCTCTGTCTCTCTGTCTCTGTGTCTCTGTGTCTCTGTGTCTCTCTGTCTCTCTGTCTCTCTGTCTCTCTGTCTCTCTGTCTCTCTGTCTCTGTGTCTCTGTCTCTGTCTCTGTCTCTCTGTCTCTCTGTGTGTCTCTCTGTCTCTCTGTCTCTCTGTCTCTCTGTCTCTAGGTGTCTCTGTCTCTCTGTCTCTCTGTCTCTCTGTGTCTCTGTGTCTCTGTGTCTCTCTGTCTCTCTGTCTCTCTGTCTCTGTGTCTCTGTGTCTCTGTGTCTCTGTCTCTCTGTCTCTCTGTCTCTCTGTGTCTCTGTGTCTCTGTCTCTCTGTGTCTCTGTGTCTCTCTGTCTCTCTGTCTCTCTGTCTCTCTGTCTCTCTGTCTCTGTGTCTCTGTGTCTCTCTGTCTCTGTGTCTCTCTGTCTCTGTGTCTCTGTCTCTCTGTCTCTCTGTCTCTCTGTCTCTCTGTGTCTCTGTGTCTCTCTGTCTCTCTGTCTCTCTGTCTCTGTGTCTCTGTGTCTCTGTGTCTCTGTGTCTCTGTCTCTGTCTCTGTCTCTGTCTCTCTGTGTCTCTGTCTCTGTGTCTCTGTGTCTCTGTGTCTCTGTGTCTCTGTGTCTCTGTCTCTGTGTCTCTGTGTCTCTGTGTCTCTGTGTCTCTCTGTCTCTCTGTCTCTCTGTCTCTGTGTCTCTCTGTCTCTCTGTCTCTCTGTCTCTCTGTCTCTGTGTCTCTGTGTCTCTCTGTCTCTCTGTCTCTGTGTCTCTGTGTCTCTGTGTCTCTGTGTCTCTGTCTCTCTGTCGCTCTGTCTCTCTGTCTATCTGTGTCTCTGTGTCTCTGTGTCTCTGTGTCTTTCTGTCTCTCTGTCTCTCTGTCTCTGTGTCTCTGTGTCTCTGTGTCTCTGTGTCTCTCTGTCTCTCATGTCTCTTTGTCTCTCTGTCTCTGTGTCTCTGTGTCTCTGTGTCTCTGTGTCTCTCTATCTCTCATGTCTCTTTGTCTCTCTGTCTCTCTGTCTCTCTGTCTCTCTGTCTCTCTGTGTCTCTGTGTCTCTGTGTCTCTGTGTCTCTGTCTCTCTGTCTCTCTGTGTCTCTGTGTCTCTGTGTCTCTGTGTCTCTGTGTCTCTCTGTGTCTCTCTGTCTCTCTGTCTCTCTGTCTCTCTGTCTCTCTGTCTCTCTGTCTCTCTGTCTCTCTGTCTCTCTGTCTCTCTGTCTCTCTGTCTCTCTGTGTCTCTGTCTCTCTGTCTCTCTGTCTCTCTCTGTCTCTCTGTGTCTCTGTCTCTCTGTCTCTCTGTCTCTCTGTCTCTCTGTGTCTCTGTGTCTCTCTGTGTCTCTCTGTGTCTCTCTGTGTCTCTCTGTGTCTCTCTGTCTCTCTGTCTCTCTGTCTCTCTGTCTCTCTGTGTCTCTGTGTCTCTGTGTCTCTGTCTCTCTGTGTCTCTCTGTGTCTCTCTGTCTCTCTGTCTCTCTGTCTCTCTGTCTCTCTGTCTCTCTGTCTCTGTGTCTCTGTCTCTGTCTCTGTCTCTGTCTCTGTCTCTGTCTCTGTGTCTCTGTCTCTCTGTGTCTCTGTGTCTCTGTGTCTCTGTCTCTGTCTCTCTGTGTCTCTGTGTCTCTGTGTCTCTGTGTCTCTGTGTCTCTCTGTCTCTGTGTCTCTGTGTCTCTGTGTCTCTCTGTCTCTGTGTCTCTGTGTCTCTGTGTCTCTGTGTCTCTCTGTCTCTGTGTCTCTCTGTCTCTCTGTCTCTCTGTCTCTGTGTCTCTGTGTCTCTGTGTCTCTCTGTCTCTCTGTCTCTCTGTCTCTCTGTCTCTCTGTCTCTCTCTGTCCCTCTGTCTTTCTGTCTCTCTGTCTCTCTGTCTCTGTGTCTCTGTGTCTCTGTCTCTCTGTCTCTCTGTGTCTCTGTGTCTCTCTGTCTCTCTGTCTCTCTGTGTCTCTGTGTCTCTGTCTCTCTGTCTCTCTGTCTCTCTGTCTCTCTGTCTCTCTGTCTCTCTGTGTCTCTCTGTGTCTCCCTGTGTCTCTCTGTGTCTCTGTGTCTCTGTGTCTCTCTGTCTCTCTGTCTCTCTGTCTCTCTGTCTCTCTGTCTCTCTGTCTCGCTGTGTCTCTGTGTCTCTGTGTCTCTCTGTGTCTCTCTGTGTGTCTCTGTCTCTCTGTGTCTCTGTCTCTCTGTCTCTCTGTCTCTCTGTCTCTCTTGTCTCTCTGTCTCTCTGTCTCTGTCTCTGTCTCTGTGTCTCTGTGTCTCTGTGTCTCTCTGTCTCTCTGTCTCTCTGTCTCTGTGTCTCTGTGTCTCTCTGTCTCTCTGTCTCTCTGTGTCTCTCTGTCTCTCTGTCTCTCTGTGTGTCTCTCTGTCTCTCTGTCTCTCTGTCTCTCTGTCTCTCTCTGTCTCTCTGTGTCTCTGTCTCTCTGTCTCTCTGTGTCTCTGTGTCTCTCTGTCTCTCTGTCTCTCTGTCTCTCTGTCTCTGTGTCTCTGTGTCTCTGTCTCTCTGTCTCTCTGTCTCTCTGTGTCTCTGTGTCTCTGTGTCTCTGTCTCTCTGTGTCTCTGTGTCTCTCTGTCTCTCTGTCTCTCTGTCTCTGTGTCTCTGTGTCTCTGTCTCTCTGTCTCTGTCTCTGTCTCTGTCTCTGTCTCTCTGTCTCTCTGTCTCTCTCTGTCTCTCTGTGTCTCTGTGTCTTCTCTGTCTCTCTGTCTCTCTGTCTCTGTGTCTCTGTGTCTCTGTGTCTCTGTCTCTGTCTCTGTCTCTGTCTCTCTGTGTCTCTGTCTCTGTGTCTCTGTGTCTCTGTGTCTCTGTGTCTCTGTCTCTGTGTCTCTGTGTCTCTGTGTCTCTGTGTCTCTCTGTCTCTCTGTCTCTCTGTCTCTCTGTCTCTGTGTCTCTCTCGTCTCTGTGTCTCTCTGTCTCTCTGTCTCTGTGTCTCTGTGTCTCTCTGTCTCTGTGTCTCTGTGTCTCTGTCTCTCTGTGTCTCTGTCTCTCTGTCTCTCTGTCTCTCTGTCTCTCTGTGTCTGTCTCTCTGTGTCTCTGTGTCTCTCTGTCTCTCTGTCTCTCTGTCTCTCTGTCTCTCTGTCTCTCTGTCTCTCTGTCTCTGTGTGTCTCTCTGTCTCTCTGTCTCTCTGTGTCTCTGTGTCTCTGTGTCTCTGTCTCTCTGTCTCTCTGTCTCTCTGTGTCTCTGTGTCTCTTCGTCTCTGTGTCTCTGTGTCTCTGTGTCTCTGTGTGTCTCTGTGTCTCTGTGTCTCTGTGTCTCTGTCTCTCTGTCTCTCTGTCTCTCTGTCTCTCTGTCTATCTGTGTCTCTGTGTCTCTGTGTCTCTGTGTCTCTCTGTCTCTCTGTCTCTCTGTCTCTGTGTCTCTGTGTCTCTGTGTCTCTGTGTCTCTGTGTCTCTCTGTCTCTCTGTCTCTGTGTCTCTGTGTCTCTCTGTCTCTCTGTCTCTGTGTCTCTCTGTCTCTCTGTCTCTGTGTCTCTGTGTCTCTCTGTCTCTCTGTCTCTCTGTCTCTGTGTCTCTGTGTCTCTGTGTCTCTCTGTCTCTCTGTCTCTG
>NC_092087.1:32129526-32132026 GCF_045679555.1 Salvelinus alpinus | reverse complement strand
CTCTGTGTCTCTGTGTCTCTGTGTCTCTGTGTCTCTCTGTCTGTGTCTCTGTGTCTCTCTGTGTCTCTGTCTCTCTGTCTCTCTGTCTCTCTGTCTCTCTGTCTCTGTCTCTCTGTCTCTCTGTCTCTGTGTCTCTGTGTCTCTGTGTCTCTCTGTCTGTGTCTCTGTGTCTCTATGTCTCTCTGTGTCTCTGTGTCTCTGTGTCTCTGTGTCTCTCTGTGTCTCTGTGTCTCTCTGTCTCTGTGTCTCTCTGTCTCTGTGTCTCTCTGTCTCTGTGTCTCTGTCTCTGTGTCTCTCTGTCTCTGTCTCTCTGTCTCTGTGTCTCTCTGTCTCTCTGTCTCTCTGTCTCTGTGTTTCTCTGTCTCTCTGTCTCTCTGTGTCTCTGTGTCTCTGTGTCTCTGTGTCTCTGTCTCTGTCTCTCTGTCTCTCTGTCTCTCTGTGTCTCTGTGTCTCTCTGTCTCTCTGTCTCTCTGTCTATCTGTCTCTGTGTCTCTGTGTCTCTGTGTCTCTCTGTCTATCTGTCTCTCTGTCTCTCTGTCTCTGTGTCTCTGTGTCTCTCTGTCTCTGTGTCTCTGTGTCTCTGTGTCTCTCTGTCTCTCTGTGTCTCTGTCTCTCTGTCTCTCTGTGTCTCTGTGTCTCTGTGTCTCTGTGTCTCTGTGTCTCTGTCTCTCTGTCTCTCTGTCTCTGTGTCTCTGTGTCTCTGTCTCTGTCTCTGTGTATCTGTGTCTCTGTGTCTCTGTGTCTGTCTCTGTCTCTCTGTGTCTCTGTCTCTGTCTCTGTCTCTGTCTCTGTGTCTCTGTGTCTCTGTCTCTGTCTCTGTCTCTGTGTCTCTGTCTCTGTGTCTCTGTGTGTCTGTCTCTGTGTCTCTGTCTCTGTGTCTCTGTCTCTGTGTCTTTGTCTCTGTGTCTCTGTGTCTCTGTGTCTCTGTGTCTCTGTGTCTCTGTGTCTCTGTCTCTGTGTGTCTCTGTCTCTGTGTCTCTGTGTGTCTGTCTCTGTGTCTCTGTCTCTGTGTCTCTGTCTCTGTGTCTCTGTCTCTGTGTCTGTGTCTCTGTCTCTGTGTCTCTGTGTCTCTGTGTCTCTGTCTCTGTCTCTGTGTCTCTGTGTCTCTGTGTCTCTGTGTCTCTGTCTCTGTGTCTCTCTGTGTCTCTGTGTCTCTCTGTCTATGTCTCTGTGTCTCTGTGTCTCTGTGTCTCTGTGTCTCTGTCTCTGTGTGTCTCTGTCTCTGTCTCTTTGTGTCTCTGTCTCTCTGTGTCTCTGTGTCTCTGTGTCTCTCTGTCTGTGTCTCTGTGTCTCTGTGTCTCTGTGTCTCTGTGTCTCTGTCTGTGTCTCTGTGTCTCTGTGTCTGTCTGTCTCTGTGTCTCTGTGTCTGTCTGTCTCTGTGTCTCTGTGTCTCTGTGTCTCTGTGTCTCTGTCTCTGTCTCTGTCTCTGTCTCTGTCTCTGTGTCTGTCTCTGTCTCTCTGTGTCTCTGTGTCTCTGTGTCTCTGTCTCTGTCTCTGTGTCTCTGTGTCTCTGTGTCTGTCTCTGTCTCTCTGTGTCTCTGTCTCTGTCTCTGTCTCTGTCTCTGTCTCTCTGTGTCTGTGTCTCTGTGTCTCTGTCTCTGTCTCTGTCTCTGTGTCTCTGTCTCTGTGTCTCTGTGTCTCTGTGTCTCTGTCTCTCTGTGTCTCTGTGTGTCTGTGTCTCTGTGTCACTGTGTCTCTGTCTCTGTGTCTCTGTCGCTGTCTCTGTGTCTCTGTCTCTGTCTCTGTCTCTGTCTCTGTGTATCTGTGTCTCTGTGTCTCTGTCACTGTCTCTGTCTCTGTCTCTGTGTGTCTGTCTCTGTGTCTCTGTCTCTGTGTCTCTGTCTCTGTGTCTCTGTGTGTCTCTGTCTCTGTGTCTCTGTGTGTCTGTCTCTGTGTCTCTGTCTCTGTGTCTCTGTCTCTGTGTCTCTGTCTCTGTGTCTGTGTCTCTGTCTCTGTGTCTCTGTGTCTCGCTGTCTCTCTGTCTCTCTGTCTCTCTGTCTCTCTGTCTCTGTGTCTCTGTGTCTCTGTGTCTCTGTGTCTCTGTGTCTCTCTGTCTCTGTGTCTCTGTGTCTCTCTGTCTCTCTGTCTCTCTGTCTCTCTGTCTCTCTGTGTCTCTGTGTCTCTGTGTCTCTGTGTCTCTGTGTCTCTCTGTCTCTGTGTCTCTCTGTCTCTGTGTCTCTCTGTCTCTGTGTCTCTCTGTCTCTGTCTCTCTGTCTCTGTGTCTCTCTGTCTCTGTCTCTCTGTCTCTGTGTCTCTCTGTCTCTCTGTCTCTCTGTCTCTGTGTCTCTCTGTCTCTCTCTCTGTGTCTCTGTGTCTCTGTGTCTCTGTGTCTCTGTCTCTGTCTCTCTGTCTCTCTGTGTCTCTGTGTCTCTCTGTCTATCTGTCTCTCTGTCTCTCTGTCTCTGTGTCTCTGTGTCTCTCTGTCTCTGTGTCTCTGTGTCTCTGTGTCTCTCTGTCTCTCTGTGTCTCTGTCTCTCTGTCTCTCTGTGTCTCTGTGTCT
>NC_092087.1:32112026-32122026 GCF_045679555.1 Salvelinus alpinus | reverse complement strand
TCTGTCTCTGTCTCTGTCTCTGTGTCTCTGTCTCTGTGTCTCTGTCTCTGTGTCTCTGTCTCTGTGTCTCTGTCTCTGTCTCTGTCTGTGTCTCTGTGTCTCTGTGTGTCTGTCTCTGTCTCTGTGTCTCTGTGTCTCTGTGTGTCTGTCTCTGTGTCTCTGTGTCTCTGTGTCTCTGTCTCTCTGTCTCTCTGTGTCTCTGTGTCTCTGTGTCTCTGTGTCTCTGTGTCTCTGTGTCTCTGTCTCTGTCTCTGTCTCCATTTCTCTCTGTCTCTCTGTGTCTCTATGTCTCTGTGTCTCTCTGTCTCTCTGTCTCTCTGTCTCTCTGTGTCTCTGTGTCTCTGTCTCTCTGTGTCTCTGTGTCTCTGTGTCTCTGTGTCTCTCTGTCTCTGTGTCTCTGTGTCTCTGTGTCTCTGTGTCTCTCTGTCTCTCTGTCTCTCTGTGTCTCTGTGTCTCTTTGTCTCTGTGTCTCTGTGTCTCTGTGTCTCTGTGTCTCTTTCTCTGTGTCTCTCTGTCTCTGTGTCTCTGTGTCTCTGTGTCTCTGTGTCTCCCTGTCTCTGTCTCTGTCTCTGTGTCTCTCTGTCTCTCTGTCTCTCTGTCTCTCTTTCTCTGTGTCTCTCTGTCTCTGTGTCTCTGTGTCTCTGTGTCTCTCTGTCTCTCTGTCTCTGTCTCTCTGTCTCTCTGTCTCTGTGTCTCTGTGTCTCTGTCTCTGTCTCTCTGTCTCTCTCTGTCTCTGTCTCTGTCTCTCTCTGTCTCTGTCTCTCTCTCTGTCTCTGTCTTTCTCTGTCTCTCTCTGTCTGTGTCTCTGTGTCTCTGTTTCTCTGTGTCTCTGTGTGTCTCTGTCTCTGTCTATGTCTCTGTCTCTGTCTCTCTGTCTCTCTGTCTCTGTCTGTGTCTCTGTGTCTCTGTGTCTCTCTGTCTCTGTGTCTCTCTGTCTGTGTCTCTCTGTCTCTGTCTCTCTGTCTCTGTGTCTCTCTGTCTCTGTCTCTCTGTCTCTGTGTCTCTCTGTCTCTCTGTCTCTCTGTGTCTCTGTGTCTCTGTGTCTCTGTGTCTCTGTCTCTGTCTCTCTGTCTCTCTGTCTCTCTGTGTCTCTGTTTCTCTCTGTCTCTCTGTCTCTCTGTCTCTCTGTCTATCTGTCTCTGTGTCTCTGTGTCTCTCTGTCTCTCTGTCTCTCTGTCTCTCTGTCTCTGTGTCTCTCTGTCTCTGTGTCTCTGTGTCTCTGTGTCTCTGTGTCTCTCTGTCTCTCTGTGTCTCTGTCTCTCTGTGTCTCTGTGTCTCTGTGTCTCTGTGTCTCTGTCTCTCTGTCTCTCTGTCTCTGTGTCTCTGTGTCTCTGTCTCTGTCTCTGTGTATCTGTGTCTCTGTGTCTCTGTCTCTCTGCGTCTCTGTCTCTGTCTCTGTCTCTGTGTCTCTGTGTCTCTGTGTCTCTGTCTCTGTCTCTGTCTCTGTCTCTGTGTCTCTGTCTCTGTGTCGCTGTGTGTCTGTATCTGTGTCTCTGTCTCTGTGTCTCTGTCTCTGTGTCTCTGTGTGTCTCTGTCTCTGTGTCTCTGTGTGTCTGTCTCTGTGTCTCTGTCTCTGTGTCTCTGTCTCTGTGTCTTTGTCTCTGTGTCTCTGTGTCTCTGTGTCTCTGTGTCTCTGTGTCTCTGTGTCTCTGTGTCTCTGTCTCTCTGTCTCTGTGTCTCTGTGTGTCTGTCTCTGTGTCTCTGTCTCTGTGTCTCTGTCTCTGTGTCTCTGTCTCTGTGTCTGTGTCTCTGTCTCTTTGTCTCTGTGTCTCTGTGTCTCTGTGTCTCTGTCTCTGTCTCTGAGTCTCTGTGTCTCTGTGTCTCTGTGTCTCTGTGTCTCTGTCTCTGTGTCTCTCTGTGTCTCTGTGTCTCTCTGTCTCTGTCTCTGTGTCTCTGTGTCTCTGTCTCTCTGTGTCTCTGTGTCTCTGTGTCTCTGTCTCTGTGTGTCTCTGTCTCTGTCTCTGTGTGTCTCTGTCTCTCTGTGTCTCTGTGTCTCTGTGTCTCTCTGTCTGTGTCTCTGTGTCTCTGTGTCTCTGTGTCTCTGTCTGTGTCTCTGTGTCTCTGTGTCTGTCTGTCTCTGTGTCTCTGTGTCTGTCTGTCTCTGTCTCTGTGTCTCTGTGTCTCTGTGTCTCTGTCTCTGTCTCTGTCTCTGTCTCTGTGTCTCTGTCTCTGTGTCGCTGTGTGTCTGTATCTGTGTCTCTGTCTCTGTGTCTCTGTCTCTGTGTCTCTGTGTGTCTCTGTCTCTGTGTCTCTGTGTGTCTGTCTCTGTGTCTCTGTCTCTGTGTCTCTGTCTCTGTGTCTTTGTCTCTGTGTCTCTGTGTCTCTGTGTCTCTGTGTCTCTGTGTCTCTGTGTCTCTGTCTCTGTGTGTCTCTGTCTCTGTGTCTCTGTGTGTCTGTCTCTGTGTCTCTGTCTCTGTGTCTCTGTCTCTGTGTCTCTGTCTCTGTGTCTGTGTCTCTGTCTCTTTGTCTCTGTGTCTCTGTGTCTCTGTGTCTCTGTCTCTGTCTCTGAGTCTCTGTGTCTCTGTGTCTCTGTGTCTCTGTGTCTCTGTCTCTGTGTCTCTCTGTGTCTCTGTGTCTCTCTGTCTCTGTCTCTGTGTCTCTGTGTCTCTGTCTCTCTGTGTCTCTGTGTCTCTGTGTCTCTGTGTCTCTGTCTCTGTGTGTCTCTGTCTCTGTCTCTGTGTGTCTCTGTCTCTCTGTGTCTCTGTGTCTCTGTGTCTCTCTGTCTGTGTCTCTGTGTCTCTGTGTCTCTGTGTCTCTGTCTGTGTCTCTGTGTCTCTGTGTCTGTCTGTCTCTGTGTCTCTGTGTCTGTCTGTCTCTGTCTCTGTGTCTCTGTGTCTCTGTGTCTCTGTGTCTCTGTGTCTCTGTGTCTCTGTCTCTGTCTCTGTCTCTGTCTCTGTCTCTGTGTCTGTCTCTGTCTCTCTGTGTCTCTGTGTCTCTGTCTCTGTCTCTGTGTCTCTGTGTCTCTGTGTCTCTGTGTCTGTCTCTGTCTCTCTGTGTCTCTGTCTCTGTCTCTGTCTCTGTGTCTCTGTGTCTCTGTCTCTGTCTCTGTCTCTGTGTCTCTGTCTCTGTGTCTCTGTGTCTCTGTGTCTCTGTCTCTCTGTGTCTCTGTGTCTCTGTGTCTCTGTGTCTCTGTGTCTCTGTGTCTCTGTCTCTGTGTCTCTGTGTCTCTGTGTCTCTGTGTCTCTGTCGCTGTCTCTGTGTCTCTGTCTCTGTCTCTGTCTCTGTCTCTGTGTCTCTGTGTATCTGTGTCTCTGTCTCTGTCTCTGTCTCTGTCTCTGTCTCTGTGTCTCTGTCTCTGTGTCTCTGTCTCTGTGTCTCTGTCTCTGTCTCTGTCTGTGTCTCTGTGTCTCTGTGTGTCTGTCTCTGTCTCTGTGTCTCTGTGTCTCTGTGTCTCTGTGTGTCTGTCTCTGTGTCTCTGTGTCTCTGTGTCTCTGTCTCTCTGTCTCTCTGTGTCTCTGTGTCTCTGTGTCTCTGTGTCTCTGTGTCTCTGTCTCTGTCTCTGTCTCTCTGTCTCTCTGTCTCTCTGTGTCTCTGTGTCTCTGTGTCTCTGTGTCTCTCTGTCTCTCTGTCTCTGTGTCTCTGTGTCTCTGTGTCTCTGTGTCTCTCTGTCTCTGTGTCTCTGTGTCTCTGTGTCTCTCTGTCTCTCTGTCTCTCGGTCTCTGTGTCTCTGTGTCTCTGTGTCTCTGTGTCTCTGTGTCTCTGTGTCTCTGTGTCTCTCTGTCTCTGTGTCTCTGTGTCTCTGTGTCTCTGTGTCTCTCTGTCTCTGTCTCTGTGTCTCTCTGTCTCTCTGTCTCTCTGTCTCTCTGTCTCTCTGTCTCTGTGTCTCTCTGTCTCTGTGTCTCTGTGTCTCTGTGTCTCTGTGTCTCTCTGTCTCTCTGTCTCTGTCTCTGTCTCTGTGTCTCTCTGTCTCTCTGTCTCTCTGTCTCTCTGTCTCTGTGTCTCTGTGTCTCTCTGTCTCTCTGTCTCTGTGTCTCTCTGTCTCTGTGTCTCTGTGTCTCTGTCTCTGTGTCTCTGTGTCTCTCTGTCTCTGTCTCTCTGTCTCTGTGTCTCTCTGTCTCTCTGTCTCTCTGTCTCTGTGTCTCTCTGTCTCTCTGTCTCTCTGTGTCTCTGTGTCTCTGTGTCTCTGTGTCTCTGTGTCTCTGTCTCTGTGTCTCTGTCTCTCTGTCTCTCTGTGTCTCTCTGTCTCTCTGTCTCTCTGTCTCTCTGTCTCTGTGTCTCTGTGTCTCTCTGTCTCTCTGTCTCTCTGTCTCTGTGTCTCTGTGTCTCTCTGTCTCTGTGTCTCTGTGTCTCTGTGTCTCTCTGTCTCTCTGTGTCTCTGTCTCTCTGTCTCTCTGTGTCTCTGTGTCTCTGTGTCTCTCTGTCTCTGTGTCTCTGTGTCTCTGTGTCTCTGTGTCTCTGTGTCTCTCTGTCTCTGTGTCTCTGTGTCTCTGTGTCTCTCTGTCTCTCTGTCTCTCGGTCTCTCTGTGTCTCTGTGTCTCTGTGTCTCTGTGTCTCTGTGTCTCTGTGTCTCTTTCTCTGTGTCTCTCTGTCTCTGTGTCTCTGTGTCTCTGTGTCTCTGTGTCTCTCTGTCTCTGTCTCTGTGTCTCTCTGTCTCTCTGTCTCTCTGTCTCTCTGTCTCTGTGTCTCTCTGTCTCTGTGTCTCTGTGTCTCTGTGTCTCTGTGTCTCTCTGTC
Organism: Salvelinus alpinus; assembly: GCF_045679555.1. NCBI lineage: Eukaryota > Metazoa > Chordata > Actinopteri > Salmoniformes > Salmonidae > Salvelinus > Salvelinus alpinus. Next base: position 32,117,354 of record NC_092087.1, on the reverse strand, counting down.
TCTCTGTCTCTGTCTCTGTCTCTGTGTCTCTCTGTCTCTCTGTCTCTCTGTCTCTCTGTCTCTGTGTCTCTGTGTCTCTCTGTCTCTCTGTCTCTGTGTCTCTCTGTCTCTGTGTCTCTCTGTCTCTGTCTCTCTGTCTCTGTGTCTCTCTGTCTCTGTCTCTCTGTCTCTGTGTCTCTCTGTCTCTCTGTCTCTCTGTCTCTGTGTCTCTCTGTCTCTCTGTCTCTCTGTGTCTCTGTGTCTCTGTGTCTCTGTGTCTCTGTGTCTCTGTCTCTGTGTCTCTGTCTCTCTGTCTCTCTGTGTCTCTCTGTCTCTCTGTCTCTCTGTCTCTCTGTCTCTGTGTCTCTGTGTCTCTCTGTCTCTCTGTCTCTCTGTCTCTGTGTCTCTGTGTCTCTCTGTCTCTGTGTCTCTGTGTCTCTGTGTCTCTCTGTCTCTCTGTGTCTCTGTCTCTCTGTCTCTCTGTGTCTCTGTGTCTCTGTGTCTCTGTGTCTCTGTGTCTCTGTCTCTCTGTCTCTCTGTCTCTGTGTCTCTGTGTCTCTGTCTCTGTGTCTCTGTGTCTCTGTGTCTCTGTGTCTGTCTCTGTCTCTCTGTGTCTCTGTCTCTGTCTCTGTCTCTCTGTGTCTCTGTGTCTGTCTCTGTGTCTCTGTGTCTCTGTGTCTCTGTCTCTGTCTCTGTCTCTGTGTCTCTGTCTCTGTGTCTCTGTGTCTCTGTGTCTCTGTCTCTCTGTGTCTCTGTGTGTCTGTGTCTCTGTGTCTCTGTGTCTCTGTCTCTGTGTCTCTGTGTCTCTGTGTCTCTGAGTATCTGTGTCTCTGTCTCTGTGTCTCTCTGTGTCTCTGTGTCTCTCTGTCTCTGTCTCTGTCTCTGTGTCTCTGTGTCTCTGTGTCTCTGTGTCTCTGTGTCTCTGTGTCTCTGTGTCTCTGTCTCTGTGTGTCTCTGTCTCTGTCTCTGTGTGTCTCTGTCTCTCTGTGTCTCTGTGTCTCTCTGTCTCTGTGTCTCTGTGTCTCTGTCTGTGTCTCTGTGTCTCTGTGTCTGTCTGTCTCTGTGTCTCTGTGTCTCTGTGTCTGTCTGTCTCTGTGTCTCTGTGTCTCTGTCTCTGTGTCTCTGTGTCTCTGTCTCTGTCTCTGTCTCTGTGTCTGTCTCTGTCTCTCTGTGTCTCTGTGTCTCTGTGTCTCTGTCTCTGTGTCTTTGTCTCTGTCTCTGTGTCTCTGTCTCTGTGTCTCTGTCTCTGTGTCTCTGTCTCTGTCTCTGTCTGTGTCTCTGTGTCTCTGTGTGTCTGTCTCTGTCTCTGTGTCTCTGTGTCTCTGTGTGTCTGTCTCTGTGTCTCTGTGTCTCTGTGTCTCTGTCTCTCTGTCTCTCTGTGTCTCTGTGTCTCTGTGTCTCTGTGTCTCTGTGTCTCTGTGTCTCTGTCTCTGTCTCTGTCTCCATTTCTCTCTGTCTCTCTGTGTCTCTATGTCTCTGTGTCTCTCTGTCTCTCTGTCTCTCTGTCTCTCTGTGTCTCTGTGTCTCTGTCTCTCTGTGTCTCTGTGTCTCTGTGTCTCTGTGTCTCTGTGTCTCTCTGTCTCTGTGTCTCTGTGTCTCTCTGTCTCTCTGTCTCTCTGTCTCTCTGTCTCTCTGTGTCTCTCTGTCTCTCTGTCTCTGTCTCTGTCTCTCTGTCTCTCTGTCTCTCTGTGTCTCTGTGTCTCTGTGTCTCTCTGTCTCTCTGTCTCTCGGTCTCTCTGTGTCTCTGTGTCTCTGTGTCTCTGTGTCTCTGTGTCTCTGTGTCTCTTTCTCTGTGTCTCTCTGTCTCTGTGTCTCTGTGTCTCTGTGTCTCTGTGTCTCTGTGTCTCTCTGTCTCTGTCTCTGTGTCTCTCTGTCTCTCTGTCTCTGTGTCTCTCTGTCTCTGTGTCTCTGTGTCTCTGTGTCTCTGTGTCTCTGTGTCTCTCTGTCTCTGTCTCTGTCTCTGTGTCTCTCTGTCTCTGTGTCTCTCTGTCTCTGTCTCTCTGTCTCTGTGTCTCTCTGTCTCTGTCTCTCTGTCTCTGTGTCTCTCTGTCTCTCTGTCTCTGTGTCTCTCTGTCTCTCTGTCTCTCTGTGTCTCTGTGTCTCTCTGTCTCTCTGTCTCTCTGTCTCTCTGTCTCTCTGTCTCTGTGTCTCTGTGTCTCTCTGTCTCTCTGTCTCTCTGTCTCTCTGTCTCTCTGTCTCTGTGTCTCTCTGTCTCTGTGTCTCTGTGTCTCTGTGTCTCTGTGTCTCTCTGTCTCTCTGTGTCTCTGTCTCTCTGTCTCTCTGTGTCTCTGTGTCTCTGTGTCTCTGTGTCTCTGTGTCTCTGTCTCTCTGTCTCTCTGTCTCTGTGTCTCTGTGTCTCTGTCTCTGTGTCTCTGTGTCTCTGTGTCTCTGTGTCTCTGTGTCTCTCTGTGTCTCTGTCTCTGTGTCTCTGTCTCTCTGTCTCTGTGTCTCTGTGTCTCTGTGTCTCTGTGTGTCTCTGTCTCTGTGTCTCTGTGTCTCTGTCTCTCTGTGTCTCTGTGTCTCTGTGTCTCTGTGTCTCTGTGTCTGTCTGTCTCTGTGTCTGTGTCTCTGTGTCTCTGTGTCTCTGTGTCTCTGTGTCTCTCTGTCTCTGTCTCTGTCTCTGTCTCTGTCTCTGTGTCTGTCTCTGTCTCTCTGTGTCTCTGTGTCTCTGTGTCTCTGTGTCTCTGTCTCTGTCTCTGTGTCTCTGTGTCTCTGTGTCTCTGTGTCTGTCTCTCTGTGTCTCTGTCTCTGTCTCTGTCTCTGTCTCTGTCTCTGTGTGTCTCTGTGTCTCTGTGTCTCTGTCTCTGTCTCTGTGTCTCTGTCTCTGTGTCTCTGTGTCTCTGTGTCTCTGTCTCTCTGTGTCTCTGTGTGTCTGTGTCTCTGTGTCTCTGTGTCACTGTGTCTCTGTGTCTCTGTCTCTGTGTCTCTGTGTCTCTGTGTCTCTGTGTCTCTGTCGCTGTCTCTGTGTCTCTGTCTCTGTCTCTGTCTCTGTCTCTGTGTCTCTGTGTATCTGTGTCTCTGTGTCTCTGTCTCTGTCTCTGTCTCTGTCTCTGTCTCTGTCTCTGTGTCTCTGTCTCTGTGTCTCTGTCTCTGTGTCTCTGTCTCTGTCTCTGTCTGTGTCTCTGTGTCTCTGTGTGTCTGTCTCTGTCTCTGTGTCTCTGTGTCTCTGTGTGTCTGTCTCTGTGTCTCTGTGTCTCTGTGTCTCTGTCTCTCTGTCTCTCTGTGTCTCTGTGTCTCTGTGTCTCTGTGTCTCTGTGTCTCTGTCTCTGTCTCTGTCTCTCTGTCTCTCTGTCTCTCTGTGTCTCTGTGTCTCTGTGTCTCTGTGTCTCTCTGTCTCTCTGTCTCTCTGTCTCTGTGTCTCTGTGTCTCTGTGTCTCTGTGTCTCTCTGTCTCTGTGTCTCTGTGTCTCTGTGTCTCTCTGTCTCTCTGTCTCTCGGTCTCTCTGTGTCTCTGTGTCTCTGTGTCTCTGTGTCTCTGTGTCTCTGTGTCTCTTTCTCTGTGTCTCTCTGTCTCTGTGTCTCTGTGTCTCTGTGTCTCTGTGTCTCTGTGTCTCTCTGTCTCTGTCTCTGTGTCTCTCTGTCTCTCTGTCTCTCTGTCTCTCTGTCTCTCTGTCTCTGTGTCTCTCTGTCTCTGTGTCTCTGTGTCTCTGTGTCTCTCTGTCTCTCTGTCTCTGTCTCTGTCTCTGTGTCTCTCTGTCTCTCTGTCTCTCTGTCTCTCTGTCTCTCTGTCTCTCTGTCTCTGTGTCTCTGTGTCTCTCTGTCTCTCTGTCTCTGTGTCTCTCTGTCTCTGTGTCTCTCTGTCTCTGTCTCTCTGTCTCTGTGTCTCTCTGTCTCTGTCTCTCTGTCTCTCTGTCTCTCTGTCTCTCTGTCTCTGTGTCTCTCTGTCTCTCTGTCTCTCTGTGTCTCTGTGTCTCTGTGTCTCTGTGTCTCTGTCTCTGTGTCTCTGTCTCTCTGTCTCTCTGTGTCTCTCTGTCTCTCTGTCTCTCTGTCTCTCTGTCTCTCTGTCTCTCTGTCTCTGTGTCTCTCTGTCTCTCTGTCTCTCTGTCTCTGTGTCTCTGTGTCTCTCTGTCTCTGTGTCTCTGTGTCTCTGTGTCTCTGTGTCTCTCTGTCTCTCTGTGTCTCTGTCTCTCTGTCTCTCTGTGTCTCTGTGTCTCTGTGTCTCTGTGTCTCTGTGTCTCTGTCTCTCTGTCTCTCTGTCTCTGTGTCTCTGTGTCTCTGTCTCTGTGTCTCTGTGTCTCTGTGTCTCTGTGTCTGTCTCTGTCTCTCTGTGTCTCTGTCTCTGTCTCTGTCTCTGTCTCTCTGTGTCTCTGTGTCTGTCTCTGTGTCTCTGTGTCTCTGTGTCTCTGTCTCTGTCTCTGTGTCTCTGTCTCTGTGTCTCTGTGTCTCTGTGTCTCTGTCTCTCTGTGTCTCTGTGTGTCTGTGTCTCTGTGTCTCTGTGTCTCTGTCTCTGTGTCTCTGTGTCTCTGTGTCTCTGAGTATCTGTGTCTCTGTCTCTGTGTCTCTCTGTGTCTCTGTGTCTCTCTGTCTCTGTCTCTGTCTCTGTGTCTCTTTGTCTCTGTGTCTCTGTGTCTCTGTGTCTCTGTGTCTCTGTGTCTCTGTCTCTGTGTGTCTCTGTCTCTCTGTGTCTCTGTGTCTCTCTGTCTCTGTGTCTCTGTGTCTCTGTCTGTGTCTCTGTGTCTCTGTGTCTGTCTGTCTCTGTGTCTCTGTGTCTCTGTGTCTGTCTGTCTCTGTGTCTCTGTGTCTCTGTCTCTGTGTCTCTGTGTCTCTGTCTCTGTCTCTGTCTCTGTGTCTGTCTCTGTCTCTCTGTGTCTCTGTGTCTCTGTGTCTCTGTCTCTGTGTCTTTGTCTCTGTCTCTATGTCTCTGTCTCTGTGTCTCTGTCTCTGTGTCTCTGTCTCTGTCTCTGTCTGTGTCTCTGTGTCTCTGTGTGTCTGTCTCTGTCTCTGTGTCTCTGTGTCTCTGTGTGTCTGTCTCTGTGTCTCTGTGTCTCTGTGTCTCTGTCTCTCTGTCTCTCTGTGTCTCTGTGTCTCTGTGTCTCTGTGTCTCTGTCTCTGTCTCTGTCTCCATTTCTCTCTGTCTCTCTGTGTCTCTATGTCTCTGTGTCTCTCTGTCTCTCTGTCTCTCTGTCTCTCTGTGTCTCTGTGTCTCTGTCTCTCTGTGTCTCTGTGTCTCTGTGTCTCTGTGTCTCTCTGTCTCTCTGTCTCTGTGTCTCTGTGTCTCTCTGTCTCTCTGTCTCTCTGTCTCTCTGTGTCTCTCTGTCTCTCTGTCTCTGTCTCTGTCTCTCTGTCTCTCTGTCTCTCTGTGTCTCTGTGTCTCTGTGTCTCTGTGTCTCTCTGTCTCCCTGTCTCTCTG
>NC_092087.1:32087026-32104526 GCF_045679555.1 Salvelinus alpinus | reverse complement strand
TCTGTGTCTCTCTGTCTCTGTGTCTCTGTGTCTCTGTGTCTCTGTGTCTCTGTGTCTCTGTGTCTCTGTGTCTCTGTGTCTCTGTTATCTCTGTCTCTCTGTCTCTGTGTCTCTGTGTCTCTGTGTCTCTGTGTCTCTGTGTCTCTCTGTCTCTGTCTCTGTCTCTGTGTCTCTCTGTCTCTCTGTCTCTGTCTCTGTCTCTCTGTCTCTCTGTCTCTCTGTGTCTCTGTGTCTCTGTGTCTCTGTGTCTCTCTGTCTCCCTGTCTCTCTGTCTCTCTGTCTCTCTGTCTCTCTGTCTCTGTGTCTCTGTGTCTCTCTGTCTCTGTGTCTCTGTGTCTCTGTGTCTCTGTGTCTCTCTGTCTCTCTGTGTCTCTGTCTCTCTGTCTCTCTGTGTCTCTGTGTCTCTGTGTCTCTGTGTCTCTGTGTCTCTGTCTCTCTGTCTCTCTGTCTCTGTGTCTCTGTCTCTGTGTCTCTGTGTCTCTGTGTCTGTCTCTGTCTCTCTGTGTCTCTGTCTCTGTCTCTGTCTCTGTCTCTGTCTCTGTGTCTCTGTGTCTCTGTGTCTCTGTCTCTGTCTCTGTCTCTGTGTCTCTGTCTCTGTGTCTCTGTGTCTCTGTGTCTCTGTCTCTCTGTCTCTGTCTCTGTCTCTGTGTCTCTGTCTCTGTGTCTCTGTGTCTCTGTCTCTGTCTCTGTCTCTCTGTGTCTCTGTGTCTCTGTGTCTCTGTGTCTCTGTGTCTCTGTCTCTGTGTCTCTGTGTCTCTCTGTCTCTGTGTCTCTGTGTCTCTGTCTCTGTGTCTCTGTCGCTGTCTCTGTGTCTCTGTCTCTGTCTCTGTCTCTGTCTCTGTCTCTGTGTCTCTGTCTCTGTGTCTCTGTCTCTGTGTCTCTGTGTCTCTGTCTCTGTCTCTGTCTGTGTCTCTGTGTCTCTGTGTGTCTGTCTCTGTCTCTGTGTCTCTGTGTCTCTGTGTGTCTGTCTCTGTGTCTCTGTGTCTCTGTGTCTCTGTCTCTCTGTCTCTCTGTGTCTCTGTGTCTCTGTGTCTCTGTGTCTCTGTGTCTCTGTCTCTGTCTCTGTCTCTCTGTCTCTCTGTGTCTCTGTGTCTCTGTGTCTCTCTGTCTCTCTGTCTCTCTGTCTCTCTGTCTCTCTGTCTCTGTGTCTCTGTGTCTCTGTGTTGTGTCTCTGTGTCTCTGTGTCTCTCTGTCTCTGTGTCTCTGTGTCTCTGTGTCTCTGTGTCTCTGTGTCTCTGTGTCTCTGTGTCTCTGTGTCTCTGTGTCTCTTTATCTGTGTCTCTCTGTCTCTGTGTCTCTGTGTCTCTGTGTCTCTGTGTCTCTGTGTCTCTCTGTCTCTGTCTCTGTCTCTGTGTCTCTCTGTCTCTCGGTCTCTGTCTCTGTCTCTCTGTCTCTCTGTCTCTCTGTGTCTCTGTGTCTCTGTGTCTCTGTGTCTCTCTGTCTCCCTGTCTCTCTGTCTCTCTGTCTCTCTGTCTCTCGGTCTCTCTGTGTCTCTGTGTCTCTGTGTCTCTGTGTCTCTGTGTCTCTGTGTCTCTGTGTCTCTGTGTCTCTTTCTCTGTGTCTCTCTGTCTCTGTCTCTCTGTCTCTGTGTCTCTCTGACTCTGTCTCTCTGTCTCTGTGTTTCTCTGTCTCTCTGTCTCTGTGTCTCTCTGTCTCTCTGTCTCTCTGTGTCTCTGTGTCTCTCTGTCTCTCTGTCTCTCTGTCTCTCTGTCTCTGTGTCTCTGTGTCTCTCTGTCTCTCTGTCTCTCTGTCTCTCTGTCTCTGTGTCTCTGTGTCTCTCTGTCTCTGTGTCTCTGTGTCTCTGTGTCTCTCTGTCTCTCTGTGTCTCTGTCTCTCTGTGTCTCTGTGTCTCTGTGTCTCTGTGTCTCTGTGTCTCTGTGTCTCTGTGTCTCTGTCTCTCTGTCTCTCTGTCTCTGTGTCTCTGTGTCTCTGTCTCTGTGTCTCTGTGTCTCTGTGTCTCTGTGTCTGTCTCTGTCTCTCTGTGTCTCTGTCTCTGTCTCTGTCTCTGTCTCTGTCTCTGTGTCTCTGTCTCTGTCTCTGTCTCTGTGTCTCTGTGTCTCTGTGTCTCTGTGTCTCTGTGTCTCTGTGTCTCTGTGTCTCTGTGTCTCTGTGTCTCTGTGTCTCTGTGTCTCTGTGTCTCTGTGTCTCTGTGTCTCTGTGTCTCTGTGTCTCTGTGTCTCTGTCTCTATGTCTCTGTCGCTGTCTCTGTGTCTCTGTCTCTGTCTCTGTCTCTGTCTCTGTCTCTGTGTCTCTGTCTCTGTGTCTCTGTCTCTGTGTCTCTGTCTCTGTCTCTGTCTGTGTCTCTGTGTCTCTGTGTGTCTGTCTCTGTCTCTGTGTCTCTGTGTCTCTGTGTGTCTGTCTCTGTGTCTCTGTGTCTCTGTGTCTCTGTCTCTCTGTCTCTCTGTGTCTCTGTGTCTCTGTGTCTCTGTGTCTCTGTCTCTGTCTCTGTCTCTCTGTCTCTCTGTCTCTCTGTCTCTCTGTGTCTCTGTGTCTCTGTGTCTCTCTGTCTCTCTGTCTCTCTGTCTCTGTGTCTCTGTGTCTCTCTGTCTCTGTGTCTCTGTGTCTCTGTGTCTCTGTGTCTCTCTGTCTCTCTGTCTCTCTGTGTCTCTGTGTCTCTGTGTCTCTGTGTCTCTGTGTCTCTGTGTCTCTTTATCTGTGTCTCTCTGTCTCTGTGTCTCTGTGTCTCTGTGTCTCTGTGTCTCTGTGTCTCTCTGTCTCTGTCTCTGTCTCTGTGTCTCTCTGTCTCTCTGTCTCTCTGTCTCTGTGTCTCTCTGTCTCTGTGTCTCTGTGTCTCTGTGTCTCTCTGTCTCTCTGTCTCTGTCTCTGTCTCTGTGTCTCTCTGTCTCTCTGTCTCTCTGTCTCTCTGTCTCTCTGTCTCTGTCTCTCTGTCTCTGTGTCTCTGTCTCTCTGTGTCTCTGTGTGTCTGTGTCTCTGTGTCACTGTGTCTCTGTGTCTCTGTCTCTGTGTCTCTGTGTCTCTGTGTCTCTGTGTCTCTGTGTCTCTGTCGCTGTCTCTGTGTCTCTGTCTCTGTCTCTGTCTCTGTCTCTGTGTCTCTGTGTCTCTGTGTCTCTGTCTCTGTCTCTCTGTCTCTCTGTGTCTCTGTGTCTCTCTGTCTCTCTGTCTCTCTGTCTCTCTGTCTCTCTGTCTCTGTGTCTCTGTGTCTCTCTGTCTCTCTGTCTCTCTGTCTCGCTGTCTCTGTGTCTCTGTGTCTCTCTGTCTCTGTGTCTCTGTGTCTCTGTGTCTCTGTGTCTCTCTGTCTCTCTGTGTCTCTGTCTCTCTGTCTCTCTGTGTCTCTGTCGCTGTCTCTGTGTCTCTGTCTCTGTCTCTGTCTCTGTCTCTGTCACTGTGTCTCTGTCTCTGTGTCTCTGTCTCTGTGTCTCTGTCTCTGTCTGTGTCTCTGTGTCTCTGTGTGTCTGTCTCTGTCTCTGTGTCTCTGTGTCTCTGTGTGTCTGTCTCTGTGTCTCTTTGTCTCTGTGTCTCTGTGTCTCTGTCTCTGTCTCTGTCTCTCTGTCTCTCTGTGTCTCTGTGTCTCTCTGTCTCTCTGTCTCTCTGTCTCTGTGTCTCTGTGTCTCTGTGTCTCTGTGTCTCTGTGTCTCTGTGTCTCTCTGTCTCTCTGTCTCTCGGTCTCTCTGTGTCTCTGTGTCTCTGTGTCTCTGTCTCTCTGTCTCTCTGTCTCTGTGTCTCTGTGTCTCTGTGTCTCTGTCTCTGTGTCTCTGTGTCTCTGTGTCTGTCTCTGTCTCTCTGTGTCTCTGTGTCTCTGTCTCTGTCTCTGTCTCTGTCTCTGTCTCTGTCTCTGTGTCTCTGTGTCTCTGTCTCTGTCTCTGTCTCTGTGTCTCTGTCTCTGTGTCTCTGTGTCTCTGTGTCTCTGTCTCTCTGTGTCTCTGTGTCTCTGTGTCTCTGTGTCTCTGTCTCTGTGTCTCTGTGTCTCTGTGTCTCTGTGTCTCTGTGTCTCTGTCTCTGTGTCTCTGTCGCTGTCTCTGTGTCTCTGTCTCTGTCTCTCTGTCTCTGTCACTGTGTCTCTGTCTCTGTGTCTCTGTCTCTGTCTCTGTGTCTCTGTCTCTGTCTGTGTCTCTGTGTCTCTGTGTGTCTGTCTCTGTCTCTGTGTCTCTGTGTCTCTGTGTGTCTGTCTCTGTGTCTCTGTGTCTCTGTGTCTCTGTGTCTCTCTGTCTCTCTGTCTCTCTGTCTCTGTGTCTCTGTGTCTCTGTGTCTCTGTGTCTCTGTGTCTCTGTGTCTCTGTGTCTCTCTGTCTCTCTGTCTCTCGGTCTCTCTGTGTCTCTGTGTCTCTGTGTCTCTCTGTCTCTGTGTCTCTGTGTCTCTGTGTCTCTGTGTCTCTGTGTCTCTCTGTCTCTGTCTCTGTGTCTCTCTGTCTCTCTGTCTCTCTGTCTCTCTGTCTCTCTGTCTCTGTGTCTCTCTGTCTCTGTGTCTCTGTGTCTCTGTGTCTCTCTGTCTCTCTGTCTCTGTGTCTCTCTGTCTCTGTGTCTCTCTGTCTCTGTCTCTCTGTCTCTGTGTCTCTCTGTCTCTGTCTCTCTGTCTCTGTGTCTCTCTGTCTCTCTGTCTCTCTGTCTCTGTGTCTATCTGTCTCTCTGTCTCTCTGTGTCTCTGTGTCTCTGTGTCTCTGTGTCTCTGTGTCTCTGTCTCTGTCTCTCTGTCTCTCTGTCTCTCTGTGTCTCTCCGTCTCTCTGTCTCTCTGTCTCTCTGTCTCTCTGTCTCTCTGTCTCTGTGTCTCTCTGTCTCTCTGTCTCTCTGTCTCTGTGTCTCTGTGTCTCTCTGTCTCTGTGTCTCTGTGTCTCTGTGTCTCTGTGTCTCTGTCTCTCTGTCTCTCTGTCTCTCTGTCTCTCTGTGTCTCTGTGTCTCTGTGTCTCTGTGTCTCTGTGTCTCTGTCTCTCTGTCTCTCTGTCTCTGTGTCTCTGTCTCTGTGTCTCTGTGTCTCTGTGTCTGTCTCTGTCTCTCTGTGTCTCTGTCTCTGTCTCTGTCTCTGTCTCTGTCTCTGTGTCTCTGTGTCTCTGTGTCTCTGTCTCTGTCTCTGTCTCTGTGTCTCTGTCTCTGTGTCTCTGTGTCTCTGTGTCTCTGTCTCTCTGTCTCTGTCTCTGTCTCTGTGTCTCTGTCTCTGTGTCTCTGTGTCTCTGTGTCTCTGTCTCTCTGTGTCTCTGTGTGTCTGTGTCTCTGTGTCTCTGTGTCTCTGTCTCTGTGTCTCTGTGTCTCTGTGTCTCTCTGTCTCTGTGTCTCTGTGTCTCTGTCTCTGTGTCTCTGTCGCTGTCTCTGTGTCTCTGTCTCTGTCTCTGTCTCTGTCTCTGTCTCTGTGTCTCTGTCTCTGTGTCTCTGTCTCTGTGTCTCTGTGTCTCTGTCTCTGTCTCTGTCTGTGTCTCTGTGTCTCTGTGTGTCTGTCTCTGTCTCTGTGTCTCTGTGTCTCTGTGTGTCTGTCTCTGTGTCTCTGTGTCTCTGTGTCTCTGTCTCTCTGTCTCTCTGTGTCTCTGTGTCTCTGTGTCTCTGTGTCTCTGTCTCTGTCTCTGTCTCTCTGTCTCTCTGTGTCTCTGTGTCTCTCTGTCTCTCTGTCTCTCTGTCTCTCTGTCTCTCTGTCTCTGTGTCTCTGTGTCTCTGTGTTGTGTCTCTGTGTCTCTGTGTCTCTCTGTCTCTGTGTCTCTGTGTCTCTGTGTCTCTGTGTCTCTGTGTCTCTGTGTCTCTGTGTCTCTGTGTCTCTGTGTATCTGTGTCTCTCTGTCTCTGTGTCTCTGTGTCTCTGTGTCTCTGTGTCTCTGTGTCTCTCTGTCTCTGTCTCTGTCTCTGTGTCTCTCTGTCTCTCTGTCTCTCTGTCTCTCTGTCTCTGTGTCTCTCTGTCTCTGTGTCTCTGTGTCTCTCTGTCTCTCTGTCTCTGTCTCTGTCTCTGTGTCTCTCTGTCTCTCTGTCTCTCTGTCTCTTTGTCTCTCTGTCTCTCTGTCTCTGTGTCTCTGTGTCTCTCTGTCTCTCTGTCTCTCTGTCTCTGTGTCTCTGTGTCTCTCTGTCTCTCTGTCTCTGTGTCTCTCTGTCTCTGTGTCTCTCTGTCTCTGTGTCTCTCTGTCTCTCTGTCTCTGTGTCTCTCTGTCTCTGTGTCTCTGTCTCTGTGTCTCTCTGTCTCTGTCTCTCTGTCTCTGTGTCTCTGTCTCTCTGTGTCTCTGTGTCTCTGTGTCTCTGTGTCTCTGTGTCTCTGTGTCTCTGTCTCTCTGTCTCTCTGTGTCTCTGTGTCTCTCTGTCTCTCTGTCTCTCTGTCTCTCTGTCTCTCTGTCTCTCTGTCTCTCTGTCTCTCTGTCTCTGTGTCTCTGTGTCTCTGTGTCTCTCTGTCTCTGTGTCTCTGTGTCTCTCTGTCTCTCTGTGTCTCTGTCTCTCTGTCTCTCTGTGTCTCTGTGTCTCTCTGTCTCTCTGTCTCTCTGTGTCTCTGTCTCTGTGTCTCTGTCTCTGTGTCTGTGTCTCTGTCTCTGTGTCTCTGTGTCTCTGTGTCTCTGTGTCTCTGTCTCTGTCTCTGTGTCTCTGTGTCTCTGTGTCTCTCTGTCTATGTCTCTGTGTCTCTGTGTCTCTGTCTCTCTGTGTCTCTGTGTCTCTGTGTCTCTGTCTCTGTGTGTCTCTGTCTCTGTCTCTGTGTGTCTCTGTCTCTCTGTGTCTCTGTGTCTCTGTGTCTCTCTGTCTGTGTCTCTGTGTCTCTGTGTCTCTGTGTCTCTGTCTGTGTCTCTGTGTCTCTGTGTCTGTCTGTCTCTGTGTCCCTGTGTCTGTCTGTCTCTGTGTCTCTGTGTCTCTGTGTCTCTGTGTCTCTGTCTCTGTCTCTGTCTCTGTCTCTGTCTCTGTCTCTGTGTCTGTCTCTGTCTCTCTGTGTCTCTGTGTCTCTGTGTCTCTGTCTCTGTCTCTGTGTCTATGTGCGTCTGTGTCTGTCTCTGTCTCTCTGTGTCTCTGTCTCTGTCTCTGTCTCTGTCTCTGTCTCTGTCTCTGTCTCTGTCTCTGTGTCTCTGTGTCTCTGTCTCTGTCTCTGTCTCTGTGTCTCTGTCTCTGTGTCTCTGTGTCTCTGTGTCTCTGTGTCTCTGTGTCTCTGTGTCTCTGTGTCTCTGTGTCTCTGTCTCTGTGTCTCTGTGTCTCTGTGTCTCTGTGTCTCTGTGTCTCTGTGTCTCTGTCTCTGTGTCTCTGTCGCTGTCTCTGTGTCTCTGTCTCTGTCTCTCTGTCTCTGTGTCTCTGTGTCTCTGTGTCTCTGTCTCTGTCTCTGTCTCTGTCTCTGTGTCTCTGTCTCTGTGTCTCTGTCTCTGTGTCTCTGTCTCTGTCTCTGTCTGTGTCTCTGTGTCTCTGTGTGTCTGTCTCTGTCTCTGTGTCTCTGTGTCTCTGTGTGTCTGTCTCTGTGTCTCTGTGTCTCTGTGTCTCTGTCTCTCTGTCTCTCTGTCTCTGTGTCTCTTTGTCTCTGTGTCTCTGTGTCTCTGTGTCTCTGTCTCTGTCTCTGTCTCTCTGTCTCTCTGTCTCTCTGTCTCTCTGTCTCTGTGTCTCTGTGTCTCTGTGTCTCTCTGTCTCTCTGTCTCTGTGTCTCTCTGTCTCTGTGTCTCTCTGTCTCTGTCTCTCTGTCTCTGTGTCTCTCTGTCTCTGTCTCTCTGTCTCTGTGTCTCTCTGTCTCTCTGTCTCTCTGTCTCTGTGTCTCTCCGTCTCTCCGTCTCTCTGTCTCTCTGTCTCTCTGTCTCTGTGTCTCTGTGTCTCTGTGTCTCTCTGTCTCTCTGTCTCTCTGTCTCTGTGTCTCTGTGTCTCTCTGTCTCTGTGTCTCTGTGTCTCTGTGTCTCTCTGTCTCTCTGTGTCTCTGTCTCTCTGTCTCTCTGTGTCTCTGTGTCTCTGTGTCTCTGTGTCTCTGTCTCTCTGTCTCTCTGTCTCTGTGTCTCTGTCTCTGTGTCTCTGTGTCTCTGTGTCTGTCTCTGTCTCTCTGTGTCTCTGTCTCTGTCTCTGTCTCTGTCTCTGTCTCTGTGTCTCTGTGTCTCTGTGTCTCTGTCTCTGTCTCTGTCTCTGTGTCTCTGTCTCTGTGTCTCTGTGTCTCTGTGTCTCTGTCTCTCTGTCTCTGTCTCTGTCTCTGTGTCTCTGTCTCTGTGTCTCTGTGTCTCTGTGTCTCTGTCTCTCTGTGTCTCTGTGTGTCTGTGTCTCTGTGTCTCTGTGTCTCTGTCTCTGTGTCTCTCTGTCTCTGTGTCTCTCTGTCTCTGTGTCTCTGTGTCTCTGTCTCTGTGTCTCTGTCGCTGTCTCTGTGTCTCTGTCTCTGTCTCTGTCTCTGTCTCTGTCTCTGTGTCTCTGTCTCTGTGTCTCTGTCTCTGTGTCTCTGTGTCTCTGTCTCTGTCTCTGTCTGTGTCTCTGTGTCTCTGTGTGTCTGTCTCTGTCTCTGTGTCTCTGTGTCTCTGTGTGTCTGTCTCTGTGTCTCTGTGTCTCTGTGTCTCTGTCTCTCTGTCTCTCTGTGTCTCTGTGTCTCTGTGTCTCTGTGTCTCTGTGTCTCTGTCTCTGTCTCTCTGTCTCTCTGTCTCTCTGTGTCTCTGTGTCTCTGTGTCTCTCTGTCTCTCTGTCTCTCTGTCTCTGTGTCTCTGTGTCTCTGTGTTCTGTCTCTGTGTCTCTGTGTCTCTGTGTCTCTGTGTCTCTGTGTCTCTGTGTCTCTGTGTCTCTGTGTCTCTGTGTCTCTGTGTCTCTGTGTCTCTGTGTCTCTTTATCTGTGTCTCTCTGTCTCTGTGTCTCTGTGTCTCTGTGTCTCTGTGTCTCTGTGTCTCTCTGTCTCTGTCTCTGTCTCTGTGTCTCTCTGTCTCTCTGTCTCTCTGTCTCTCTGTCTCTGTGTCTCTCTGTCTCTGTGTCTCTGTGTCTCTCTGTCTCTCTGTCTCTGTCTCTGTCTCTGTGTCTCTCTGTCTCTCTGTCTCTCTGTCTCTTTGTCTCTCTGTCTCTCTGTCTCTGTGTCTCTGTGTCTCTCTGTCTCTCTGTCTCTCTGTCTCTGTGTCTCTGTGTCTCTCTGTCTCTCTGTCTCTGTGTCTCTCTGTCTCTGTGTCTCTCTGTCTCTGTGTCTCTCTGTCTCTCTGTCTCTGTGTCTCTCTGTCTCTGTGTCTCTGTCTCTGTGTCTCTCTGTCTCTGTCTCTCTGTCTCTGTGTCTCTGTCTCTCTGTGTCTCTGTGTCTCTGTGTCTCTGTGTCTCTGTGTCTCTGTGTCTCTGTGTCTCTGTCTCTCTGTCTCTCTGTGTCTCTGTGTCTCTCTGTCTCTCTGTCTCTCTGTCTCTCTGTCTCTCTGTCTCTCTGTCTCTGTGTCTCTGTGTCTCTGTGTCTCTCTGTCTCTGTGTCTCTGTGTCTCTCTGTCTCTCTGTGTCTCTGTCTCTCTGTCTCTCTGTGTCTCTGTGTCTCTCTGTCTCTCTGTCTCTCTGTGTCTCTGTCTCTGTGTCTCTGTCTCTGTGTCTGTGTCTCTGTCTCTGTGTCTCTGTGTCTCTGTGTCTCTGTGTCTCTGTCTCTGTCTCTGTGTCTCTGTGTCTCTGTGTCTCTCTGTCTATGTCTCTGTGTCTCTGTGTCTCTGTCTCTCTGTGTCTCTGTGTCTCTGTGTCTCTGTCTCTGTGTGTCTCTGTCTCTGTCTCTGTGTGTCTCTGTCTCTCTGTGTCTCTGTGTCTCTGTGTCTCTCTGTCTGTGTCTCTGTGTCTCTGTGTCTCTGTGTCTCTGTCTGTGTCTCTGTGTCTCTGTGTCTGTCTGTCTCTGTGTCTCTGTGTCTGTCTGTCTCTGTGTCTCTGTGTCTCTGTGTCTCTGTGTCTCTGTCTCTGTCTCTGTCTCTGTCTCTGTGTCTGTCTCTGTCTCTCTGTGTCTCTGTGTCTCTGTGTCTCTGTCTCTGTCTCTGTGTCTATGTGCGTCTGTGTCTGTCTCTGTCTCTCTGTGTCTCTGTCTCTGTCTCTGTCTCTGTCTCTGTCTCTGTCTCTGTGTCTCTGTGTCTCTGTCTCTGTCTCTGTCTCTGTGTCTCTGTCTCTGTGTCTCTGTGTCTCTGTGTCTCTGTGTCTCTGTGTCTCTGTGTCTCTGTGTCTCTGTGTCTCTGTGTCTCTGTGTCTCTGTGTCTCTGTGTCTCTGTGTCTCTGTGTCTCTGTCTCTGTGTCTCTGTCGCTGTCTCTGTGTCTCTGTCTCTGTCTCTGTCTCTGTGTCTCTGTGTCTCTGTGTCTCTGTGTCTCTGTGTCTCTGTCTCTGTCTCTGTCTGTGTCTCTGTCTCTGTGTCTCTGTCTCTGTGTCTCTGTCTCTGTCTCTGTCTGTGTCTCTGTGTCTCTGTGTCTCTGTGTGTCTGTCTCTGTCTCTGTGTCTCTGTGTCTCTGTGTGTCTGTCTCTGTGTCTCTGTGTCTCTGTGTCTCTGTCTCTCTGTCTCTCTGTGTCTGTGTCTCTTTGTCTCTGTGTCTCTGTGTCTCTGTCTCTGTCTCTGTCTCTCTGTCTCTCTGTCTCTCTGTCTCTCTGTCTCTGTGTCTCTGTGTCTCTGTGTCTCTGTGTCTCTCTGTCTCTGTGTCTCTGTGTCTCTGTGTCTCTGTGTCTCTCTGTCTCTCTGTCTCTCGGTCTCTCTGTGTCTCTGTGTCTCTGTGTCTCTGTGTCTCTGTGTCTCTGTGTCTCTCTGTCTCTGTGTCTCTGTGTCTCTGTGTCTCTGTGTCTCTGTGTCTCTCTGTCTCTGTCTCTGTCTCTGTGTCTCTCTGTCTCTCTGTCTCTCTGTCTCTCTGTCTCTCTGTCTCTCTGTCTCTGTGTCTCTCTGTCTCTGTGTCTCTGTGTCTCTCTTTCTCTGTGTCTCTCTGTCTCTGTGTCTCTGTGTCTCTCTGTCTCTCTGTCTCTGTGTCTCTCTGTCTCTGTGTCTCTCTGTCTCTCTGTCTCTGTGTCTCTCTGTCTCTGTGTCTCTGTCTCTGTCTCTCTCTCTCTCTCTGTCTCTCTGTCTCTGTGTCTCTCTGTCTCTCTGTCTCTCTGTCTCTCTGTCTCTGTGTCTCTCTGTCTCTCTGTCTCTCTGTGTCTCTGTGTCTCTGTGTCTCTGTGTCTCTGTGTCTCTGTCTCTGTCTCTCTGTCTCTCTGTGTCTCTGTGTCTCTGTGTCTCTCTGTCTCTCTGTCTCTCTGTCTCTCTGTCTCTCTGTCTCTGTGTCTCTGTGTCTCTGTGTCTCTGTGTCTCTCTGTCTCTGTGTCTCTGTGTCTCTGTCTCTGTGTCTCTGTCTCTGTGTCTCTGTCTCTGTGTCTTTGTCTCTGTGTCTCTGTGTCGCTTTGTCTCTGTGTCTCTGTGTCTCTGTGTCTCTGTCTCTGTGTGTCTCTGTCTCTGTGTCTCTGTGTGTCTGTCTCTGTGTCTCTGTCTCTGTGTCTCTGTCTCTGTGTCTGTGTCTCTGTCTCTGTGTCTCTGTGTCTCTGTGTCTCTGTCTCTGTGTCTCTGTGTCTCTGTGTCTCTGTGTCTCTGTGTCTCTGTCTCTGTGTCTCTCTGTGTCTCTGTGTCTCTCTGTCTATGTCTCTGTGTCTCTGTGTCTCTGTCTCTCTGTGTCTCTGTGTCTCTGTGTCTCTGTCTCTGTGTGTCTCTGTCTCTGTCTCTGTGTGTCTCTGTCTCTCTGTCTCTCTGTGTCTCTGTGTCTCTCTGTCTGTGTCTCTGTGTCTCTGTGTCTCTGTGTCTCTGTCTGTGTCTCTGTGTCTCTGTGTCTGTCTGTCTCTGTGTCTGTCTGTCTCTGTGTCTCTGTGTCTCTGTGTCTCTGTGTCTCTGTCTCTGTCTCTGTCTCTGTCTCTGTGTCTGTCTCTGTCTCTCTGTGTCTCTGTGTCTCTGTGTCTCTGTCTCTGTGTCTCTGTGTCTCTGTGTCTCTGTGTCTGTCTCTGTCTCTCTGTGTCTCTGTCTCTGTCTCTGTCTCTGTCTCTGTCTCTGTCTCTGTCTCTGTGTCTCTGTGTCTCTGTGTCTCTGTCTCTGTCTCTGTCTCTGTGTCTCTGTCTCTGTGTCTCTGTGTCTCTGTGTCTCTGTGTCTCTGTCTCTCTGTGTCTCTGTGTCTCTGTGTCTCTGTGTCTCTGTGTCTCTGTGTCTCTGTCTCTGTGTCTCTGTGTCTCTGTGTCTCTGTGTCTCTGTCTCTGTGTCTCTGTCGCTGTCTCTGTGTCTCTGTCTCTGTCTCTGTCTCTGTCTCTGTGTCTCTGTGTCTCTGTGTCTCTGTGTCTCTGTGTCTCTGTCTCTGTCTCTGTCTCTGTCTCTGTGTCTCTGTGTCTCTGTCTCTGTGTCTCTGTCTCTGTGTCTCTGTCTCTGTCTCTGTCTGTGTCTCTGTGTCTCTGTGTGTCTGTCTCTGTCTCTGTGTCTCTGTGTCTCTGTGTGTCTGTCTCTGTGTCTCTGTGTCTCTGTGTCTCTGTCTCTCTGTGTCTCTGTGTCTCTGTGTCTCTGTGTCTCTGTGTCTCTGTGTCTCTGTGTCTCTGTGTCTCTGTCTCTGTCTCTGTCTCTCTGTCTCTCTGTGTCTCTGTGTCTCTGTGTCTCTGTGTCTCTCTGTCTCTGTCTCTCTGTCTCTCTGTCTCTGTGTCTCTGTGTCTCTGTGTCTCTGTGTCTCTGTGTCTCTCTGTCTCTGTGTCTCTGTGTCTCTGTGTCTCTGTGTCTCTCTGTCTCTCTGTCTCTCGGTCTCTCTGTGTCTCTGTGTCTCTGTGTCTCTGTGTCTCTGTGTCTCTTTCTCTGTGTCTCTCTGTCTCTGTGTCTCTGTGTCTCTGTGTCTCTGTGTCTCTGTGTCTCTCTGTCTCTGTCTCTGTCTCTGTGTCTCTCTGTCTCTCTGTCTCTCTGTCTCTCTGTCTCTCTGTCTCTGTGTCTCTCTGTCTCTGTGTCTCTGTGTCTCTGTGTCTCTGTGTCTCTGTGTCTCTCTGTCTCTCTGTCTCTCTGTCTCTGTGTCTCTCTGTCTCTCTGTCTCTCTGTCTCTCTGTCTCTCTGTCTCTGTGTCTCTGTGTCTCTCTGTCTCTCTGTCTCGGTGTCTCTCTGTCTCTGTGTCTCTCTGTCTCTCTGTCTCTCTGTCTCTGTGTCTCTCTGTCTCTGTCTCTCTGTCTCTGTGTCTCTCTGTCTCTCTGTGTCTCTGTGTCTCTGTGTCTCTGTCTCTGTCTCTCTGTCTCTCTGTCTCTCTGTGTCTCTGTGTCTCTCTGTCTCTCTGTCTCTCTGTCTCTCTGTCTCTGTGTCTCTGTGTCTCTCTGTCTCTCTGTCTCTCTGTCTCTCTGTCTCTGTGTCTCTGTGTCTCTCTGTCTCTGTGTCTCTGTGTCTCTGTGTCTCTGTGTCTCTCTGTCTCTCTGTGTCTCTGTCTCTCTGTCTCTCTGTGTCTCTGTGTCTCTGTCTCTCTGTCTCTCTGTCTCTGTGTCTCTGTGTCTCTGTCTCTGTGTCTCTGTGTCTCTGTGTCTATCTCTGTCTCTCTGTGTCTCTGTCTCTGTCTCTGTCTCTGTCTCTGTCTCTGTGTCTCTGTGTCTCTGTGTCTCTGTCTCTGTCTCTGTCTCTGTGTCTCTGTCTCTGTGTCTCTGTGTCTCTGTGTCTCTGTCTCTCTGTGTCTCTGTGTGTCTGTGTCTCTGTGTCTCTGTGTCTCTGTGTCTCTGTCTCTGTGTCTCTGTGTCTCTGTGTCTCTCTGTCTCTGTGTCTCTGTGTCTCTGTCTCTGTGTCTCTGTCGCTGTCTCTGTCTCTGTCTCTGTCTCTGTCTCTGTCTCTGTGTCTCTGTCTCTGTCTCTGTGTCTCTGTCTCTGTGTCTCTGTGTCTCTGTCTCTGTCTCTGTCTGTGTCTCTGTGTCTCTGTGTGTCTGTCTCTGTCTCTGTGTCTCTGTGTCTCTGTGTGTCTGTCTCTGTGTCTCTGTGTATCTGTGTCTCTGTCTCTCTGTCTCTCTGTGTCTCTGTGTCTCTGTGTCTCTGTGTCTCTGTCTCTGTCTCTGTCTCTCTGTCTCTCTGTCTCTCTGTGTCTCTGTGTCTCTGTGTCTCTCTGTCTCTCTGTCTCTCTGTCTCTCTGTCTCTCTGTCTCTGTGTCTCTGTGTCTCTGTGTCTCTGTGTTGTGTCTCTGTGTCTCTGTGTCTCTCTGTCTCTGTGTCTCTGTGTCTCTGTGTCTCTGTGTCTCTCTGTCTCTCTGTCTCTCTGTGTCTCTGTGTCTCTGTGTCTCTGTGTCTCTGTGTCTCTGTGTCTCTGTGTCTCTTTATCTGTGTCTCTCTGTCTCTGTGTCTCTGTGTCTCTGTGTCTCTGTGTCTCTGTGTCTCTCTGTCTCTGTGTCTCTCTGTCTCTCTGTCTCTCTGTCTCTCTGTCTCTCTGTCTCTGTGTCTCTCTGTCTCTGTGTCTCTGTGTCTCTCTGTCTCTCTGTCTCTGTCTCTGTCTCTGTGTCTCTCTGTCTCTCTGTCTCTCTGTCTCTTTGTCTCTCTGTCTCTCTGTCTCTGTGTCTCTGTGTCTCTCTGTCTCTCTGTCCCTCTGTCTCTGTGTCTCTGTTTCTCTCTGTCTCTCTGTCTCTGTGTCTCTCTGTCTCTGTGTCTCTCTGTCTCTGTGTCTCTCTGTCTCTCTGTCTCTGTGTCTCTCTGTCTCTGTGTCTGTCTCTGTGTCTCTCTGTCTCCGTCTCTCTGTCTCTCTGTCTCTCTGTCTCTCTGTCTCTCTGTCTCTCTGTCTCTCTGTCTCTCTGTCTCTCTGTCTCTCTGTGTCTCTGTGTCTCTGTGTCTCTGTGTCTCTGTGTCTCTTTATCTGTGTCTCTCTGTCTCTGTGTCTCTGTGTCTCTGTGTCTCTGTGTCTCTGTGTCTCTGTGTCTCTCTGTCTCTGTGTCTCTGTGTCTCTCTGTCTCTCTGTCTCTCTGTCTCTCTGTCTCTGTGTCTCTCTGTCTCTGTGTCTCTGTGTCTCTGTGACTCTGTGTCTCTGTGTCTTTGTCTCTGTCTCTCTGTCTCTCTGTGTCTCTCTGTCTCTCTGTCTCTCTGTCTCTCTGTCTCTCTGTCTCTCTGTCTCTGTGTCTCTGTGTCTCTCTGTCTCTGTGTCTCTGTGTCTCTGTGTCTCTCTGTCTCTCTGTGTCTCTGTCTCTGTGTCTCTCTGTGTCTCTGTGTCTATGTGTCTCTCTGTCTCTCTGTCTCTCTGTCTCTGTGTCTCTGTGTCTCTGTGTCTCTGTGTCTCTGTCTCTGTGTCTCTGTGTCTCTGTGTCTCTGTCTCTCTGTCTCTGTGTCTCTGTGTCTCTGTGTCTCTGTGTCTGTCTCTGTCTCTGTCTCTGTGTCTCTGTCTCTGTCTCTGTGTCTCTGTCTCTGTGTCTCTGTGTCTCTGTGTCTCTGTGTCTCTGTCTCTGTCTCTGTGTCTCTGTCTCTGTCTCTGTCTCTGTGTCTCTGTCTCTGTCTCTGTCTGTGTCTCTGTCTCTCTGTGTCTCTTTGTCTCTGTCTCTCTGTCTCTCTGTCTCTCTGTCTCTCTGTGTCTCTGTGTCTCTGTGTCTCTGTGTCTCTCTGTCTCTCTGTGTCTCTGTGTCTCTGTGTCTCTGTCTCTCTGTCTCTCTGTCTCTCTGTGTCTCTGTGTCTCTCTGTCTCTGTGTCTCTGTGTCTCTCTGTCTCTGTGTCTCTGTGTCTCTGTGTCTCTCTGTCTCGCTGTCTCTCTGTCTCTCTGTCTCTCTGTCTCTGTCTCTCTGTGTCTCTGTGTCTCTGTGTCTCTGTCTCTGTCTCTGTCTCTGTCTCTGTCTCTCTGTGTCTCTGTGTCTCTGTGTCTCTGTGTCTCTCTGTCTCTCTGTGTCTCTGTGTCTCTGTGTCTCTGTCTCTCTGTCTCTCTGTCTCTCTGTGTCTCTGTGTCTCTCTGTCTCTGTGTCTCTGTGTCTCTCTGTCTCTGTGTCTCTGTGTCTCTGTGTCTCTCTGTCTCGCTGTCTCTCTCTCTCTGTCTCTGTCTCTCTGTGTCTCTGTGTCTCTGTGTCTCTGTCTCTGTCTCTGTCTCTGTCTCTGTCTCTCTGTGTCTCTGTGTCTCTGTGTCTCTGTGTCTCTCTGTCTCTCTGTGTCTCTGTCTCTCTGTCTCTCTGTGTCTCTGTCTCTCTGTCTCTCTGTCTCTGTGTCTCTGTGTCTCTGTCTCTGTGTCTCTGTGTCTCTGTGTCTATCTCTGTCTCTCTGTGTCTCTGTCTCTGTCTCTGTCTCTGTCTCTGTCTCTGTGTCTCTGTGTCTCTGTGTCTCTGTCTCTGTCTCTGTCTCTGTGTCTCTGTCTCTGTGTCTCTGTGTCTCTGTGTCTCTGTCTCTCTGTGTCTCTGTGTGTCTGTGTCTCTGTGTCTCTGTGTCTCTGTGTCTCTGTCTCTGTGTCTCTGTGTCTCTGTGTCTCTCTGTCTCTGTGTCTCTGTGTCTCTGTCTCTGTGTCTCTGTCGCTGTCTCTGTCTCTGTCTCTGTCTCTGTCTCTGTCTCTGTGTCTCTGTCTCTGTCTCTGTGTCTCTGTCTCTGTGTCTCTGTGTCTCTGTCTCTGTCTGTGTCTCTGTGTCTCTGTGTGTCTGTCTCTGTCTCTGTGTCTCTGTGTCTCTGTGTGTCTGTCTCTGTGTCTCTGTGTATCTGTGTCTCTGTCTCTCTGTCTCTCTGTGTCTCTGTGTCTCTGTGTCTCTGTGTCTCTGTCTCTGTCTCTGTCTCTCTGTCTCTCTGTCTCTCTGTGTCTCTCTGTCTCTGTGTCTCTCTGTCTCTCTGTCTCTCTGTCTCTCTGTCTCTCTGTCTCTGTGTCTCTGTGTCTCTGTGTCTCTGTGTTGTGTCTCTGTGTCTCTGTGTCTCTCTGTCTCTGTGTCTCTGTGTCTCTGTGTCTCTGTGTCTCTCTGTCTCTCTGTCTCTCTGTGTCTCTGTGTCTCTGTGTCTCTGTGTCTCTGTGTCTCTGTGTCTCTGTGTCTCTTTATCTGTGTCTCTCTGTCTCTGTGTCTCTGTGTCTCTGTGTCTCTGTGTCTCTGTGTCTCTCTGTCTCTGTGTCTCTCTGTCTCTCTGTCTCTCTGTCTCTCTGTCTCTCTGTCTCTGTGTCTCTCTGTCTCTGTGTCTCTGTGTCTCTCTGTCTCTCTGTCTCTGTCTCTGTCTCTGTGTCTCTCTGTCTCTCTGTCTCTCTGTCTCTTTGTCTCTCTGTCTCTCTGTCTCTGTGTCTCTGTGTCTCTCTGTCTCTCTGTCTCTCTGTCTCTGTGTCTCTGTTTCTCTCTGTCTCTCTGTCTCTGTGTCTCTCTGTCTCTGTGTCTCTCTGTCTCTGTGTCTCTCTGTCTCTCTGTCTCTGTGTCTCTCTGTCTCTGTGTCTGTCTCTGTGTCTCTCTGTCTCCGTCTCTCTGTCTCTCTGTCTCTGTGTCTCTCTGTCTCTCTGTCTCTCTGTCTCTCTGTCTCTCTGTCTCTCTGTCTCTCTGTGTCTCTGTGTCTCTGTGTCTCTGTGTCTCTGTGTCTCTTTATCTGTGTCTCTCTGTCTCTGTGTCTCTGTGTCTCTGTGTCTCTGTGTCTCTGTGTCTCTGTGTCTCTCTGTCTCTGTGTCTCTCTGTCTCTCTGTCTCTCTGTCTCTCTGTCTCTCTGTCTCTGTGTCTCTCTGTCTCTGTGTCTCTGTGTCTCTGTGACTCTGTGTCTCTGTGTCTTTGTCTCTGTATCTCTGTCTCTCTGTGTCTCTCTGTCTCTCTGTCTCTCTG
>NC_092087.1:32074526-32082026 GCF_045679555.1 Salvelinus alpinus | reverse complement strand
TCTCTGTGTCTCTGTGTCTCTGTGTCTCTCTGTGTCTCTGTCTCTCTGTCTCTCTGTGTCTCTGTGTCTCTGTGTCTCTCTGTCTCTCTGTCTCTCTGTCTCTCTGTCTCTGTGTCTCTGTGTCTCTGTGTCTCTGTGTCTCTGTCTCTGTGTCTCTGTGTCTCTGTGTCTCTGTCTCTCTGTCTCTGTGTCTCTGTGTCTCTGTGTCTCTGTGTCTCTGTGTCTCTGTCTCTGTCTCTGTGTGTCTCTGTCTCTCTGTGTCTCTGTGTCTCTGTGTCTCTGTGTCTGTCTCTGTCTCTGTCTCTGTGTCTCTGTCTCTGTCTCTGTGTCTCTGTCTCTGTGTCTCTGTCTCTCTGTGTCTCTGTGTCTCTGTGTCTCTGTCTCTCTGTCTCTCTGTCTCTCTGTCTCTCTGTGTCTCTGTGTCTCTGTGTCTCTGTGTCTCTCTGTCTCTCTGTGTCTCTGTGTCTCTGTGTCTCTGTCTCTCTGTCTCTCTGTCTCTCTGTCTCTCTGTGTCTCTGTGTCTCTGTGTCTCTCTGTCTCTCTGTCTCTCTGTCTCTGTGTCTCTGTGTCTCTCTGTCTCTGTGTCTCTGTGTCTCTGTGTCTCTGTGTCTCTCTGTCTCTCTGTCTCTCTGTCTCTCTGTCTCTCTGTCTCTCTGTCTCTGTCTCTCTGTGTCTCTGTGTCTCTGTGTCTCTGTCTCTGTCTCTGTCTCTCTGTGTCTCTGTGTCTCTGTCTCTGTGTCTCTGTGTCTCTGTGTCTCTGTGTCTCTGTGTGTCTGTCTCTGTCTCTGTGTCTCTGTGTCTCTCTGTCTCTGTCTCTGTGTCTCTGTGTCTCTGTGTCTCTGTCTCTCTGTGTGTCTCTGTGTCTCTGTGTCTCTCTGTGTCTCTCTGTCTCTCTGTGTCTCTCTGTGTCTCTCTGTGTGTCTCTGTGTGTCTCTGTGTCTCTCTGTGTGTCTCTGTGTCTCTGTGTCTCTGTCTCTGTCTCTGTGTCTCTCTGTGTCTCTGTGTCTCTCTGTCTCTGTCTCTGTGTCTCTGTGTCTCTGTGTCTCTGTGTCTCTGTGTCTCTGTGTCTCTGTCTCTGTGTGTCTCTGTCTCTGTGTCTCTGTGTGTCTGTCTCTGTGTCTCTGTCTCTGTGTCTCTGTCTCTGTGTCTCTGTGTGTCTCTGTCTCTGTGTCTCTGTGTGTCTGTCTCTGTGTCTCTGTCTCTGTGTCTCTGTGTCTCTGTCTCTGTGTCTCTGTGTCTCTGTCTCTGTGTCTCTGTGTCTCTGTGTCTCTGTGTCTCTGTGTCTCTGTCTCTGTGTGTCTCTGTCTCTGTGTCTCTGTCTCTGTCTCTGTGTGTCTGTCTCTGTGTCTCTGTCTCTGTGTCTCTGTCTCTGTGTCTCTGTGTCTCTGTGTCTCTGTGTCTGTGTCTCTGTCTCCCTGTGTCTCTGTGTCTCTGTGTCTCTGTGTCTCTGTGTCTCTGTGTCTCTTTCTCTGTGTCTCTCTGTCTCTGTGTCTCTGTGTCTCTGTGTGTCTCTGTGTCTCTCTTTCTCTGTGTCTCTCTGTCTCTCTGTCTCTCTGTCTCTCTGTCTCTGTGTCTCTCTGTCTCTGTGTCTCTGTGTCTCTGTGTCTCTGTGTCTCTCTGTCTCTCTGTCTCTGTCTCTGTCTCTGTGTCTCTCTGTCTCTCTGTCTCTCTGTCTCTCTGTCTCTCTGTCTCTCTGTCTCTCTGTCTCTCTGTCTCTGTGTCTCTGTGTCTCTGTGTCTCTCTGTCTCTCTGTCTCTGTGTCTCTGTGTCTCTGTGTCTCTCTGTCTCTCTGTCTCTGTGTCTCTCTGTCTCTCTGTCTCTGTGTCTCTCTGTCTCTCTGTCTCTGTGTCTCTCTGTCTCTGTCTCCCTGTCTCTGTGTCTCTCTGTCTCTGTCTCTCTGTCTCTGTGTCTCTCTGTCTCTCTGTCTCTCTGTCTCTCTGTCTCTCTGTCTCTGTGTCTCTCTGTCTCTCTGTCTCTCTGTCTCTGTGTCTCTCT
Source organism: Salvelinus alpinus (assembly GCF_045679555.1). NCBI lineage: Eukaryota > Metazoa > Chordata > Actinopteri > Salmoniformes > Salmonidae > Salvelinus > Salvelinus alpinus. The sequence goes on along the minus strand of NC_092087.1, from coordinate 32,080,031 downwards.
GTCTCTCTGTCTCTGTGTCTCTGTGTCTCTGTGTCTCTGTGTCTCTGTCTCTGTGTCTCTCTGTCTCTCTGTCTCTGTGTCTCTCTGTCTCTCTGTCTCTGTGTCTCTCTGTCTCTGTCTCCCTGTCTCTGTGTCTCTCTGTCTCTGTCTCTCTGTCTCTGTGTCTCTCTGTCTCTCTGTCTCTCTGTCTCTCTGTCTCTCTGTCTCTGTGTCTCTCTGTCTCTCTGTCTCTCTGTGTCTCTGTGTCTCTGTGTCTCTGTGTCTCTGTCTCTCTGTCTCTCTGTCTCTCTGTCTCTGTGTCTCTGTGTCTCTGTCTCTGTCTCTGTGTCTCTGTGTCTCTGTGTCTCTGTGTCTATCTCCGTCTCTCTGTGTCTCTGTCTCTGTCTCTGTCTCTGTCTCTGTGTCTCTGTGTCTCTGTGTCTCTGTCTCTGTCTCTGTCTCTGTGTCTCTGTCTCTGTGTCTCTGTGTCTCTGTGTCTCTGTCTCTGTGTCTCTGTCTCTGTGTCTCTGTCTCTGTCTCTGTCTGTGTCTCTGTGTCTCTGTGTGTCTGTCTCTGTCTCTGTGTCTCTGTGTCTCTGTGTGTCTGTCTCTGTGTCTCTGTGTCTCTGTGTCTCTGTCTCTCTGTGTCTCTGTGTCTCTGTGTCTCTGTGTCTCTGTGTCTCTGTGTCTCTGTCTCTGTCTCTGTCTATCTCTGTCTCTCTGTCTCTCTGTGTCTCTGTGTCTCTGTGTCTCTCTGTCTCTCTGTCTCTGTGTCTCTGTGTCTCTGTGTCTCTGTGTCTCTGTGTCTCTCTGTCTCTGTCTCTCTGTGTCTCTGTGTCTCTGTGTCACTCTGTCTCTCTGTGTCTCTGTGTCTCTGTGTCTCTGTGTCCCTGTGTCTCTGTGTCTCTCTGTCTCTGTGTCTCTGTGTCTCTGTGTCTCTCTGTCTCTGTCTCTGTGTCTCTCTGTCTCTCTGTCTCTCTGTCTCTCTGTCTCTGTGTCTCTCTGCGTCTGTGTCTCTGTGTCTCTGTGTCTCTGTGTCTCTCTGTCTCTCTGTCTCTGTCTCTGTCTCTGTGTCTCTCTGTCTCTCTGTCTCTCTGTCTCTCTGTCTCCCTGTCTCTCTGTCTCTGTGTCTCTGTGTCTCTCTGTCTCTCTGTCTCTCTGTCTCTGTGTCTCTGTGTCTCTGTGTCTCTCTGTCTCTCTGTCTCTGTGTCTCTCTGTCTCTGTGTCTCTCTGTCTCTGTGTCTCTCTGTCTCTCTGTCTCTGTGTCTCTCTGTCTCTGTCTCTCTGTCGCTGTGTCTCTCTGTCTCTGTCTCTCTGTCTCTCTGTCTCTGTGTCTCTCTGTCTCTCTGTCTCTCTGTCTCTGTGTCTCTCTGTCTCTCTGTGTCTCTGTGTCTCTGTGTCTCTGTGTCTCTGTCTCTGTCTCTCTGTCTCTCTGTCTCTCTGTGTCTCTGTGTCTCTCTGTCTCTCTGTCTCTCTGTCTCTCTGTCTCTCTGTCTCTCTGTCTCTGTGTCTCTGTGTCTCTCTGTCTCTGTGTCTCTGTGTCTCTGTGTCTCTGTGTCTCTCTGTCTCTCTGTGTCTCTGTCTCTCTGTCTCTCTGTGTCTCTGTGTCTCTGTGTCTCTCTGTCTCTCTGTCTCTCTGTCTCTGTGTCTCTGTGTCTCTGTGTCTCTGTGTCTCTGTCTCTTTGTCTCTGTGTCTCTGTGTCTCTGTCTCTCTGTCTCTGTGTCTCTGTGTCTCTGTGTCTCTGTCTCTGTCTCTGTGTGTCTCTGTCTCTCTGTGTCTCTGTGTCTCTGTGTCTCTGTGTCTGTCTCTGTCTCTGTCTCTGTGTCTCTGTCTCTGTCTCTGTGTCTCTGTGTCTCTGTGTCTCTGTGTCTCTGTGTCTCTGTCTCTGTCTCTGTGTCTCTGTCTCTGTCTCTGTGTCTCTGTCTCCGTCTCTGTCTGTGTCTCTGTCTCTCTGTGTCTCTGCGTCTCTGTCTCTCTGTCTCTCTGTCTCTCTGTCTCTGTGTCTCTGTGTCTCTGTGTCTCTCTGTCTCTGTGTCTCTGTGTCTCTGTGTCTCTCTGTCTCTCTGTGTCTCTGTCTCTCTGTGTCTCTGTGTCTCTGTGTCTCTCTGTCTCTCTGTCTCTCTGTCTCTGTGTCTCTGTGTCTCTGTGTCTCTGTGTCTCTGTGTCTCTGTGTCTCTGTGTCTCTGTGTCTCTGTGTCTCTGTGTCTCTGTCTCTCTGTCTCTGTGTCTCTGTGTCTCTGTGTCTCTGTCTCTGTCTCTGTGTGTCTCTGTCTCTCTGTGTCTCTGTGTCTCTGTGTCTCTCTGTCTGTGTCTCTGTGTCTCTGTGTCTCTGTGTCTCTGTGTCTCTCTGTCTCTCTGTCTCTCTGTCTCTGTCTCTCTGTGTCTCTGTGTCTCTGTGTCTCTGTCTCTGTCTCTGTCTCTCTGTGTCTCTGTGTCTCTGTCTCTGTGTCTCTGTGTCTCTGTGTCTCTGTGTGTCTGTCTCTGTCTCTGTGTCTCTGTGTCTCTCTGTCTCTGTCTCTGTGTCTCTGTGTCTCTGTGTCTCTGTCTCTCTGTGTGTCTCTGTGTCTCTGTGTCTCTCTGTGTCTCTCTGTCTCTCTGTGTCTCTCTGTGTCTCTCTGTGTGTCTCTGTGTGTCTCTGTGTCTCTCTGTGTGTCTCTGTGTCTCTGTGTCTCTGTCTCTGTCTCTGTGTCTCTCTGTGTCTCTGTGTCTCTCTGTCTCTGTCTCTGTGTCTCTGTGTCTCTGTGTCTCTGTGTCTCTGTGTCTCTGTGTCTCTGTCTCTGTGTGTCTCTGTCTCTGTGTCTCTGTGTGTCTGTCTCTGTGTCTCTGTCTCTGTGTCTCTGTCTCTGTGTCTCTGTGTGTCTCTGTCTCTGTGTCTCTGTGTGTCTGTCTCTGTGTCTCTGTCTCTGTGTCTCTGTGTCTCTGTCTCTGTGTCTCTGTGTCTCTGTCTCTGTGTCTCTGTGTCTCTGTGTCTCTGTGTCTCTGTGTCTCTGTCTCTGTGTGTCTCTGTCTCTGTGTCTCTGTCTCTGTCTCTGTGTGTCTGTCTCTGTGTCTCTGTCTCTGTGTCTCTGTCTCTGTGTCTCTGTGTCTCTGTGTCTCTGTGTCTGTGTCTCTGTCTCCCTGTGTCTCTGTGTCTCTGTGTCTCTGTGTCTCTGTGTCTCTGTGTCTCTTTCTCTGTGTCTCTCTGTCTCTGTGTCTCTGTGTCTCTGTGTGTCTCTGTGTCTCTCTTTCTCTGTGTCTCTCTGTCTCTCTGTCTCTCTGTCTCTCTGTCTCTCTGTCTCTGTGTCTCTCTGTCTCTGTGTCTCTGTGTCTCTGTGTCTCTGTGTCTCTCTGTCTCTCTGTCTCTGTCTCTGTCTCTGTGTCTCTCTGTCTCTCTGTCTCTCTGTCTCTCTGTCTCTCTGTCTCTCTGTCTCTCTGTCTCTGTGTCTCTGTGTCTCTGTGTCTCTCTGTCTCTCTGTCTCTGTGTCTCTGTGTCTCTGTGTCTCTCTGTCTCTCTGTCTCTGTGTTTCTCTGTCTCTCTGTCTCTGTGTCTCTCTGTCTCTCTGTCTCTGTGTCTCTCTGTCTCTGTCTCCCTGTCTCTGTGTCTCTCTGTCTCTGTCTCTCTGTCTCTGTGTCTCTCTGTCTCTCTGTCTCTCTGTCTCTCTGTCTCTCTGTCTCTGTGTCTCTCTGTCTCTCTGTCTCTCTGTCTCTGTGTCTCTCTGTCTCTCTGTCTCTGTGTCTCTGTGTCTCTGTGTCTCTCTGTCTCTCTGTCTCTGTGTCTCTCTGTCTCTCTGTCTCTGTGTCTCTCTGTCTCTCTGTCTCTGTGTCTCTCTGTCTCTGTCTCCCTGTCTCTGTGTCTCTCTGTCTCTGTCTCTCTGTCTCTGTGTCTCTCTGTCTCTCTGTCTCTCTGTCTCTCTGTCTCTCTGTCTCTGTGTCTCTCTGTCTCTCTGTCTCTCTGTGTCTCTGTGTCTCTGTGTCTCTGTGTCTCTGTCTCTCTGTCTCTCTGTCTCTCTGTCTCTGTGTCTCTGTGTCTCTGTCTCTGTCTCTGTGTCTCTGTGTCTCTGTGTCTCTGTGTCTATCTCCGTCTCTCTGTGTCTCTGTCTCTGTCTCTGTCTCTGTCTCTGTGTCTCTGTGTCTCTGTGTCTCTGTCTCTGTCTCTGTGTCTCTGTCTCTGTGTCTCTGTGTCTCTGTGTCTCTGTCTCTGTGTCTCTGTCTCTGTGTCTCTGTCTCTGTCTCTGTCTGTGTCTCTGTGTCTCTGTGTGTCTGTCTCTGTCTCTGTGTCTCTGTGTCTCTGTGTGTCTGTCTCTGTGTCTCTGTGTCTCTGTGTCTCTGTCTCTCTGTGTCTCTGTGTCTCTGTGTCTCTGTGTCTCTGTGTCTCTGTGTCTCTGTCTCTGTCTCTGTCTCTCTGTCTCTCTGTCTCTCTGTGTCTCTGTGTCTCTGTGTCTCTCTGTCTCTCTGTCTCTGTGTCTCTGTGTCTCTGTGTCTCTGTGTCTCTGTGTCTCTCTGTCTCTGTCTCTCTGTGTCTCTGTGTCTCTGTGTCTCTCTGTCTCTCTGTGTCTCTGTGTCTCTGTGTCTCTGTGTCCCTGTGTCTCTGTGTCTCTCTGTCTCTGTGTCTCTGTGTCTCTGTGTCTCTCTGTCTCTGTCTCTGTGTCTCTCTGTCTCTCTGTCTCTCTGTCTCTCTGTCTCTGTGTCTCTCTGCGTCTGTGTCTCTGTGTCTCTGTGTCTCTGTGTCTCTCTGTCTCTCTGTCTCTGTCTCTGTCTCTGTGTCTCTCTGTCTCTCTGTCTCTCTGTCTCTCTGTCTCCCTGTCTCTCTGTCTCTGTGTCTCTGTGTCTCTCTGTCTCTCTGTCTCTCTGTCTCTGTGTCTCTGTGTCTCTATGTCTCTCTGTCTCTCTGTCTCTGTGTCTCTCTGTCTCTGTGTCTCTGTGTCTCTGTGACTCTGTGTCTCTCTGTCTCTGTGTCTCTCTGTCTCTGTCTCTCTGTCGCTGTGTCTCTCTGTCTCTGTCTCTCTGTCTCTCTGTCTCTGTGTCTCTCTGTCTCTCTGTCTCTCTGTCTCTGTGTCTCTCTGTCTCTCTGTGTCTCTGTGTCTCTGTGTCTCTGTGTCTCTGTCTGTGTCTCTCTGTCTCTCTGTCTCTCTGTGTCTCTGTGTCTCTCTGTCTCTCTGTCTCTCTGTCTCTCTGTCTCTCTGTCTCTGTGTCTCTGTGTCTCTGTGTCTCTCTGTCTCTGTGTCTCTGTGTCTCTGTGTCTCTGTGTCTCTCTGTCTCTCTGTGTCTCTGTCTCTCTGTCTCTCTGTGTCTCTGTGTCTCTGTGTCTCTCTGTCTCTCTGTCTCTGTGTCTCTGTGTCTCTGTGTCTCTGTGTCTCTTTGTCTCTGTGTCTCTGTGTCTCTGTCTCTCTGTCTCTGTCTCTGTGTCTCTGTGTCTCTGTCTCTGTCTCTGTGTCTGTGTCTCTGTCTCTCTGTGTCTCTGTGTCTCTGTGTCTCTGTGTCTGTCTCTGTCTCTGTCTCTGTGTCTCTGTCTCTGTCTCTGTGTCTCTGTGTCTCTGTGTCTCTGTG
>NC_092087.1:32057026-32062026 GCF_045679555.1 Salvelinus alpinus | reverse complement strand
GTCTCTGTGTCTCTGTGTCTCTGTGTGTCTGTCTCTGTGTCTCTGTGTCTCTGTGTCTCTGTCTCTCTGTGTCTCTGTGTCTCTGTGTCTCTGTGTCTCTGTGTCTCTGTGTCTCTGTCTCTGTCTCTGTCTCTCTGTCTCTCTGTCTCTCTGTGTCTCTGTGTCTCTGTGTCTCTCTGTCTCTCTGTCTCTGTGTCTCTGTGTCTCTGTGTCTCTGTGTCTCTGTGTCTCTCTGTCTCTGTCTCTCTGTGTCTCTGTGTCTCTGTGTCTCTCTGTCTCTCTGTGTCTCTGTGTCTCTGTGTCTCTGTGTCCCTGTGTCTCTGTGTCTCTCTGTCTCTGTGTCTCTGTGTCTCTGTGTCTCTCTGTCTCTGTCTCTGTGTCTCTCTGTCTCTCTGTCTCTCTGTCTCTCTGTCTCTGTGTCTCTCTGCGTCTGTGTCTCTGTGTCTCTGTGTCTCTGTGTCTCTCTGTCTCTCTGTCTCTGTCTCTGTCTCTGTGTCTCTCTGTCTCTCTGTCTCTCTGTCTCTCTGTCTCCCTGTCTCTCTGTCTCTGTGTCTCTGTGTCTCTCTGTCTCTCTGTCTCTCTGTCTCTGTGTCTCTGTGTCTCTCTGTCTCTCTGTCTCTGTGTCTCTCTGTCTCTGTGTCTCTCTGTCTCTGTGTCTCTCTGTCTCTCTGTCTCTGTGTCTCTCTGTCTCTGTCTCTCTGTCGCTGTGTCTCTCTGTCTCTGTCTCTCTGTCTCTCTGTCTCTGTGTCTCTGTGTCTCTGTCTCTGTCTCTGTGTCTCTGTCTCTGTCTCTGTGTCTCTGTCTCTGTCTCTGTCTGTGTCTCTGTCTCTCTGTGTCTCTGCGTCTCTGTCTCTCTGTCTCTCTGTCTCTCTGTCTCTGTGTCTCTGTGTCTCTGTGTCTCTCTGTCTCTGTGTCTCTGTGTCTCTGTGTCTCTCTGTCTCTCTGTGTCTCTGTCTCTCTGTGTCTCTGTGTCTCTGTGTCTCTCTGTCTCTCTGTCTCTCTGTCTCTCTGTCTCTGTGTCTCTGTGTCTCTGTGTCTCTGTGTCTCTGTGTCTCTGTCTCTGTGTCTCTGTGTCTCTGTGTCTCTGTCTCTCTGTCTCTGTGTCTCTGTGTCTCTGTGTCTCTGTGTCTCTGTCTCTGTCTCTGTGTGTCTCTGTCTCTCTGTGTCTCTGTGTCTCTGTGTCTCTGTGTCTGTCTCTGTCTCTGTCTCTGTGTCTCTGTCTCTGTGTCTCTGTGTCTCTGTGTCTCTGTGTCTCTGTCTCTGTCTCTGTGTCTCTGTCTCTGTCTCTGTGTCTCTGTCTCTGTCTCTGTCTGTGTCTCTGTCTCTCTGTGTCTCTGTGTCTCTGTCTCTCTGTCTCTCTGTCTCTCTGTCTCTCTGTGTCTCTGTGTCTCTGTGTCTCTGTGTCTCTCTGTCTCTCTGTCTCTCTGTGTCTCTGTGTCTCTGTCTCTCTGTCTCTCTGTCTCTCTGTCTCTCTGTGTCTCTGTGTCTCTGTGTCTCTCTGTCTCTCTGTCTCTCTGTCTCTGTGTCTCTGTGTCTCTCTGTCTCTGTGTCTCTGTGTCTCTGTGTCTCTGTGTCTCTGTGTCTCTCTGTCTCTCTGTCTCTCTGTCTCTCTGTCTCTGTCTCTCTGTGTCTCTGTGTCTCTGTGTCTCTGTCTCTGTCTCTGTCTCTCTGTGTCTCTGTGTCTCTGTGTCTCTGTGTCTCTGTCTCTGTGTCTCTGTGTCTCTGTGTCTCTGTGTGTCTGTCTCTGTCTCTGTGTCTCTGTGTCTCTCTGTCTCTGTCTCTGTGTCTCTGTGTCTCTGTGTCTCTGTCTCTCTGTGTGTCTCTGTGTCTCTGTGTCTCTCTGTGCTCTCTGTCTCTCTGTGTCTCTCTGTGTCTCTCTGTGTGTCTCTGTGTGTCTCTGTGTCTCTCTGTGTGTCTCTGTGTCTCTGTGTCTCTGTCTCTGTCTCTGTGTCTCTCTGTGTCTCTGTGTCTCTCTGTCTCTGTCTCTGTGTCTCTGTGTCTCTGTGTCTCTGTGTCTCTGTGTCTCTGTGTCTCTGTCTCTGTGTGTCTCTGTCTCTGTGTCTCTGTGTCTCTGTGTGTCTGTCTCTGTGTCTCTGTCTCTGTGTCTCTGTCTCTGTGTCTCTGTGTGTCTCTGTCTCTGTGTCTCTGTGTGTCTGTCTCTGTGTCTCTGTCTCTGTGTCTCTGTGTCTCTGTCTCTGTGTCTCTGTGTCTCTGTCTCTGTGTCTCTGTGTCTCTGTGTCTCTGTGTCTCTGTGTCTCTGTGTCTCTGTGTCTCTCTGTCTCTGTGTCTCTGTGTCTCTGTGTCTCTCTGTCTCTGTCTCTGTGTCTCTCTGTCTCTCTGTCTCTCTGTCTCTCTGTCTCTGTGTCTCTCTGCGTCTGTGTCTCTGTGTCTCTGTGTCTCTGTGTCTCTCTGTCTCTCTGTCTCTGTCTCTGTCTCTGTGTCTCTCTGTCTCTCTGTCTCTCTGTCTCTCTGTCTCCCTGTCTCTCTGTCTCTGTGTCTCTGTGTCTCTCTGTCTCTCTGTCTCTCTGTCTCTGTGTCTCTGTGTCTCTGTGTCTCTCTGTCTCTCTGTCTCTGTGTCTCTCTGTCTCTGTGTCTCTCTGTCTCTGTGTCTCTCTGTCTCTCTGTCTCTGTGTCTCTCTGTCTCTGTCTCTCTGTCGCTGTGTCTCTCTGTCTCTGTCTCTCTGTCTCTCTGTCTCTGTGTCTCTCTGTCTCTCTGTCTCTCTGTCTCTGTGTCTCTCTGTCTCTCTGTGTCTCTGTGTCTCTGTGTCTCTGTGTCTCTGTCTCTGTCTCTCTGTCTCTCTGTCTCTCTGTGTCTCTGTGTCTCTCTGTCTCTCTGTCTCTCTGTCTCTCTGTCTCTCTGTCTCTCTGTCTCTGTGTCTCTGTGTCTCTCTGTCTCTGTGTCTCTGTGTCTCTGTGTCTCTGTGTCTCTCTGTCTCTCTGTGTCTCTGTCTCTCTGTCTCTCTGTGTCTCTGTGTCTCTGTGTCTCTCTGTCTCTCTGTCTCTCTGTCTCTGTGTCTCTGTGTCTCTGTGTCTCTGTGTCTCTGTGTCTCTGTCTCTTTGTCTCTGTGTCTCTGTGTCTCTGTCTCTCTGTCTCTGTGTCTCTGTGTCTCTGTGTCTCTGTGTCTCTGTCTCTGTCTCTGTGTGTCTCTGTCTCTCTGTGTCTCTGTGTCTCTGTGTCTCTGTGTCTGTCTCTGTCTCTGTCTCTGTGTCTCTGTCTCTGTCTCTGTGTCTCTGTGTCTCTGTGTCTCTGTGTCTCTGTGTCTCTGTCTCTGTCTCTGTGTCTCTGTCTCTGTCTCTGTGTCTCTGTCTCTGTCTCTGTCTGTGTCTCTGTCTCTCTGTGTCTCTGCGTCTCTGTCTCTCTGTCTCTCTGTCTCTCTGTCTCTGTGTCTCTGTGTCTCTGTGTCTCTCTGTCTCTGTGTCTCTGTGTCTCTGTGTCTCTCTGTCTCTCTGTGTCTCTGTCTCTCTGTGTCTCTGTGTCTCTGTGTCTCTGTCTCTGTCTCTCTGTCTCTCTGTCTCTGTGTCTCTGTGTCTCTGTGTCTCTGTGTCTCTGTGTCTCTGTCTCTGTGTCTCTGTGTCTCTGTGTCTCTGTCTCTCTGTCTCTGTGTCTCTGTGTCTCTGTGTCTCTGTGTCTCTGTCTCTGTCTCTGTGTGTCTCTGTCTCTCTGTGTCTCTGTGTCTCTGTGTCTCTGTGTCTGTCTCTGTCTCTGTCTCTGTGTCTCTGTCTCTGTGTCTCTGTGTCTCTGTGTCTCTGTGTCTCTGTCTCTGTCTCTGTGTCTCTGTCTCTGTCTCTGTGTCTCTGTCTCTGTCTCTGTCTGTGTCTCTGTCTCTCTGTGTCTCTGTGTCTCTGTGTCTCTGTCTCTCTGTCTCTCTGTCTCTCTGTCTCTCTGTGTCTCTGTGTCTCTGTGTCTCTGTGTCTCTCTGTCTCTCTGTGTCTCTGTGTCTCTGTGTCTCTGTCTCTCTGTCTCTCTGTCTCTCTGTCTCTCTGTGTCTCTGTGTCTCTGTGTCTCTCTGTCTCTCTGTCTCTCTGTCTCTGTGTCTCTGTGTCTCTCTGTCTCTGTGTCTCTGTGTCTCTGTGTCTCTGTGTCTCTCTGTCTCTCTGTCTCTCTGTCTCTCTGTCTCTGTCTCTCTGTGTCTCTGTGTCTCTGTGTCTCTGTCTCTGTCTCTGTCTCTCTGTGTCTCTGTGTCTCTGTGTCTCTGTGTCTCTGTCTCTGTGTCTCTGTGTCTCTGTGTCTCTGTGTGTCTGTCTCTGTCTCTGTGTCTCTGTGTCTCTCTGTCTCTGTCTCTGTGTCTCTGTGTCTCTGTGTCTCTGTCTCTCTGTGTGTCTCTGTGTCTCTGTGTCTCTCTGTGTCTCTCTGTCTCTCTGTGTCTCTCTGTGTCTCTCTGTGTGTCTCTGTGTGTCTCTGTGTCTCTCTGTGTGTCTCTGTGTCTCTGTGTCTCTGTCTCTGTCTCTGTGTCTCTCTGTGTCTCTGTGTCTCTCTGTCTCTGTCTCTGTGTCTCTGTGTCTCTGTGTCTCTGTGTCTCTGTGTCTCTGTGTCTCTGTCTCTGTGTGTCTCTGTCTCTGTGTCTCTGTGTCTCTGTGTGTCTGTCTCTGTGTCTCTGTCTCTGTGTCTCTGTCTCTGTGTCTCTGTGTGTCTCTGTCTCTGTGTCTCTGTGTGTCTGTCTCTGTGTCTCTGTCTCTGTGTCTCTGTGTCTCTGTCTCTGTGTCTCTGTGTCTCTGTCTCTGTGTCTCTGTGTCTCTGTGTCTCTGTGTCTCTGTGTCTCTGTCTCTGTGTGTCTCTGTCTCTGTGTCTCTGTCTCTGTCTCTGTGTGTCTGTCTCTGTGTCTCTGTCTCTGTGTCTCTGTCTCTGTGTCTCTGTGTCTCTGTGTCTCTGTGTCTGTGTCTCTGTCTCTCTGTGTCTCTGTGTCTCTGTGTCTCTGTGTCTCTGTGTCTCTGTGTCTCTGTGTCTCTTTCTCTGTGTCTCTCTGTCTCTGTGTCTCTGTGTCTCTGTGTCTCTGTGTGTC
>NC_092087.1:32044526-32049526 GCF_045679555.1 Salvelinus alpinus | reverse complement strand
CTCTGTGTCTCTGTGTCTCTCTGTCTCTCTGTCTCTCTGTCTCTCTGTCTCTGTGTCTCTGTGTCTCTCTGTCTCTGTGTCTCTGTGTCTCTGTGTCTCTCTGTCTCTCTGTCTCTCTGTCTCTCTGTCTCTCTGTCTCTGTCTCTCTGTGTCTCTGTGTCTCTGTGTCTCTGTCTCTGTCTCTGTCTCTCTGTGTCTCTGTGTCTCTGTGTCTCTGTGTCTCTGTCTCTGTGTCTCTGTGTCTCTGTGTCTCTGTGTGTCTGTCTCTGTCTCTGTGTCTCTGTGTCTCTCTGTCTCTGTCGCTGTGTCTCTGTGTCTCTGTGGCTCTGTCTCTCTGTGTGTCTCTGTGTCTCTGTGTCTCTCTGTGTCTCTCTGTCTCTCTGTGTCTCTCTGTGTCTCTCTGTGTGTCTCTGTGTGTCTCTGTGTCTCTCTGTGTGTCTCTGTGTCTCTGTGTCTCTGTCTCTGTCTCTGTGTCTCTGTGTCTCTGTGTCTCTCTGTCTCTGTCTCTGTGTCTCTGTGTCTCTGTGTCTCTGTGTCTCTGTGTCTTTGTGTCTCTGTCTCTGTGTGTCTCTGTCTCTGTGTCTCTGTGTGTCTGTCTCTGTGTCTCTGTCTCTTTGTCTCTGTCTCTGTGTCTCTGTGTGTCTCTGTCTCTGTGTCTCTGTGTGTCTGTCTCTGTGTCTCTGTCTCTGTGTCTCTGTGTCTCTGTCTCTGTGTCTCTGTGTCTCTGTCTCTGTGTCTCTGTGTCTCTGTGTCTCTGTGTCTCTGTGTCTCTGTGTCTCTGTGCTCTGTCTCTGTGTGTCTCTGTCTCTGTGTCTCTGTCTCTGTCTCTGTGTGTCTGTCTCTGTGTCTCTGTGTCTCTGTCTCTGTGTCTCTGTGTCTCTGTGTCTCTGTGTCTGTGTCTCTCTGTCTCTCTGTGTCTCTGTGTCTCTGTGTCTCTGTGTCTCTGTGTCTCTGTGTCTCTTTCTCTGTGTCTCTCTGTCTCTGTGTCTCTGTGTCTCTGTGTCTCTGTGTGTCTCTGTGTCTCTCTTTCTCTGTGTCTCTCTGTCTCTCTGTCTCTCTGTCTCTCTGTCTCTCTGTCTCTGTGTCTCTCTGTCTCTGTGTCTCTGTGTCTCTGTGTCTCTGTGTCTCTCTGTCTCTCTGTCTCTGTCTCTGTCTCTGTGTCTCTCTGTCTCTCTGTCTCTCTGTCTCTCTGTCTCTCTGTCTCTCTGTCTCTCTGTCTCTGTGTCTCTGTGTCTCTGTGTCTCTCTGTCTCTCTGTCTCTGTGTCTCTGTGTCTCTCTGTCTCTCTGTCTCTGTGTCTCTCTGTCTCTCTGTCTCTGTGTCTCTCTGTCTCTCTGTCTCTGTGTCTCTCTGTCTCCCTGTCTCTGTGTCTCTCTGTCTCTGTCTCTCTGTGTCTCTGTGTCTCTGTGTCTCTCTGTCGTCTCTGTCTCTGTGTCTCTCTGTCTCTCTGTCTCTCTGTGTCTCTGTGTCTCTCTGTCTCTCTGTCTCTCTGTCTCTCTGTCTCTCTGTCTCTCTGTCTCTCTGTCTCTCTGTCTCTCTGTCTCTGTGTCTCTGTGTCTCTCTGTCTCTGTGTCTCTGTGTCTCTGTGTGTCTGTGTCTCTGTCTCTGTCTCTCTGTGTCTCTGTCTCTCTGTCTCTCTGTGTCTCTGTGTCTCTGTGTCTCTGTCTCTCTGTCTCTCTGTCTCTCTGTCTCTGTCTCTGTCTCTGTGTCTCTGTCTCTGTCTCTGTGTCTCTGTGTCTCTGTGTCTCTGTGTCTATCTCCGTCTCTCTGTGTCTCTGTCTCTGTCTCTGTCTCTGTCTCTGTCTCTGTCTCTGTGTCTCTGTGTCTCTGTGTCTCTGTCTCTGTCTCTGTCTCTGTGTCTCGTTGTCTCTGTGTCTCTGTGTCTCTGTGTCTCTGTGTCTCTGTGTCTCTGTCTCTGTGTCTCTGTCTCTGTCTCTGTCTGTGTCTCTGTGTCTCTGTGTGTCTGTCTCTGTCTCTGTGTCTCTGTGTCTCTGTGTGTCTGTCTCTGTGTCTCTGTGTCTCTGTGTCTCTGTCTCTCTGTGTCTCTGTGTCTCTGTGTCTCTGTGTCTCTGTGTCTCTGTCTCTGTCTCTGTCTCTCTGTCTCTCTGTCTCTCTGTGTCTCTGTGTCTCTGTGTCTCTCTGTCTCTCTGTCTCTCTGTCTCTCTGTCTCTGTGTCTCTGTGTCTCTGTGTCTCTGTGTCTCTCTGTCTCTGTGTCTCTGTGTCTCTGTGTCTCTCTGTCTCTCTGTGTCTCTCTGTCTCTCTGTCTCTGTCTCTGTCTCTGTGTCTCTGTCTCTTTCTCTCTGTCTCTCTGTCTCCCTGTCTCTCTGTCTCTCTCTGTCTCTCTCTGTCTCTCTGTCTCTCTGTCTCTGTGTCTCTGTGTCTCTGTGTCTCTCTGTCTCTCTGTCTCTGTGTCTCTCTGTCTCTGTGTCTCTCTGTCTCTGTGTCTCTCTGTCTCTCTGTCTCTGTGTCTCTCTGTCGCTGTGTCTCTCTGTCTCTGTCTCTCTGTCTCTCTGTCTCTGTGTCTCTCTGTCTCTCTGTCTCTCTGTCTCTCTGTGTCTCTGTGTCTCTGTGTCTCTGTGTCTCTGTGTCTCTGTCTCTGTGCTCTCTGTCTCTCTGTCTCTCTGTGTCTCTGTGTCTCTCTGTCTCTCTGTCTCTCTGTCTCTCTGTCTCTCTGTCTCTGTGTCTCTGTGTCTCTGTGTCTCTCTGTTTCTGTGTCTCTGTGTCTCTGTGTCTCTGTGTCTCTCTGTCTCTCTGTGTCTCTGTCTCTCTGTCTCTCTGTGTCTCTGTGTCTCTGTGTCTCTCTGTCTCTCTGTCTCTCTGTCTCTGTGTCTCTGTGTCTCTGTGTCTCTGTGTCTCTGTGTCTCTGTCTCTGTGTCTCTGTGTCTCTGTGTCTCTGTCTCTCTGTCTCTGTGTCTCTGTGTCTCTGTGTCTCTGTGTCTCTGTCTCTGTCTCTGTGTGTCTCTGTCTCTCTGTGTCTCTGTGTCTCTGTGTCTCTGTGTCTGTCTCTGTCTCTGTCTCTGTGTCTCTGTCTCTGTCTCTGTGTCTCTGTCTCTGTGTCTCTGTGTCTCTGTGTCTCTGTGTCTCTGTCTCTGTCTCTGTGTCTCTGTCTCTGTCTCTGTGTCTCTGTCTCTGTCTCTGTCTGTGTCTCTGTCTCTCTGTGTCTCTGTGTCTCTGTCTCTCTGTCTCTCTGTCTCTCTGTGTCTCTGTGTCTCTGTGTCTCTGTGTCTCTCTGTCTCTCTGTGTCTCTGTGTCTCTGTGTCTCTGTGTCTCTGTCTCTCTGTCTCTCTGTCTCTCTGTCTCTCTGTGTCTCTGTGTCTCTGTGTCTCTCTGTCTCTCTGTCTCTCTGTCTCTCTGTCTCTGTGTCTCTGTGTCTCTCTGTCTCTGTGTCTCTGTGTCTCTGTGTCTCTCTGTCTCTCTGTCTCTCTGTCTCTCTGTCTCTGTGTCTCTGTGTCTCTGTGTCTCTGTGTCTCTGTCGTCTCTGTCTCTCTGTGTCTCTGTGTCTCTGTGTCTCTGTGTCTCTGTCTCTGTGTCTCTGTGTCTCTGTGTCTCTGTGTGTCTGTCTCTGTCTCTGTGTCTCTGTGTCTCTCTGTCTCTGTCGCTGTGTCTCTGTGTCTCTGTGGCTCTGTCTCTCTGTGTGTCTCTGTGTCTCTGTGTCTCTCTGTGTCTCTCTGTCTCTCTGTGTCTCTCTGTGTCTCTCTGTGTGTCTCTGTGTGTCTCTGTGTCTCTCTGTGTGTCTCTGTGTCTCTGTGTCTCTGTCTCTGTCTCTGTGTCTCTGTGTCTCTGTGTCTCTCTGTCTCTGTCTCTGTGTCTCTGTGTCTCTGTGTCTCTGTGTCTCTGTGTCTTTGTGTCTCTGTCTCTGTGTGTCTCTGTCTCTGTGTCTCTGTGTGTCTGTCTCTGTGTCTCTGTCTCTTTGTCTCTGTCTCTGTGTCTCTGTGTGTCTCTGTCTCTGTGTCTCTGTGTGTCTGTCTCTGTGTCTCTGTCTCTGTGTCTCTGTGTCTCTGTCTCTGTGTCTCTGTGTCTCTGTCTCTGTGTCTCTGTGTCTCTGTGTCTCTGTGTCTCTGTGTCTCTGTCTCTGTGTGTCTCTGTCTCTGTGTCTCTGTCTCTGTCTCTGTGTGTCTGTCTCTGTGTCTCTGTGTCTCTGTCTCTGTGTCTCTGTGTCTCTGTGTCTCTGTCTCTGTCTCTGTGTCTCTGTCTCTGTCTCTGTCTGTGTCTCTGTCTCTCTGTGTCTCTGTGTCTCTGTCTCTCTGTCTCTCTGTCTCTCTGTCTCTCTGTCTCTCTGTCTCTGTGTCTCTGTGTGTCTCTCTGTGTCTCTGTCTCTCTGTGTCTCTGTCTCTCTGTCTCTCTGTCTCTCTGTCTCTGTCTCTCTGTCTCTGTGTCTCTGTGTCTGTGTCTCTCTGTCTCTGTGTCTCTGTGTCTCTCTGTCTCTGTGTCTCTCTGTCTCTCTGTCTCTCTGTCTCTCTGTCTCTCTGTCTCTGTCTCTCTGTGTCTCTGTGTCTCTGTGTCTCTGTGTCTGTCTCTGTCTCTCTGTGTCTCTGTGTCTCTGTGTCTCTGTGTCTCTCTGTCTCTGTGTCTCTGTGTCTCTGTGTCTCTGTGTCTCTCTGTCTCTCTGTCTCTGTCTCTCTGTCTCTGTGTCGCTCTGTCTCTCTGTCTCTGTGTCTCTGTGTCTCTGTGTCTCTGTGTCTCTGTGTCTCTGTCTCTGTCTCTCTGTCTCTGTGTCTCTGTGTCTCTGTGTCTCTGTGTCTCTGTGTCTCTGTGTCTCTGTGTCTCTCTGTGTCTCTGTCTCTGTGTCTCTCTGTCTCTCTGTCTCTGTGTCTCTGTGTCTCTGTGTCTCTGTGTCTCTGTGTCTGTCTGTCTCTCTGTGTCTCTGTGTCTCTGTCTCTCTGTCTCTCTGTGTCTCTGTGTCTCTGTGTCTCTGTGTCTCTGTGTCTCTGTCTCTCTGTCTCTCTGTCTCTGTGTGTCTGTCTCTCTGTCTCTGTCTCTGTGTCTCTGTGTCTCTGTGT
>NC_092087.1:32029526-32037026 GCF_045679555.1 Salvelinus alpinus | reverse complement strand
CTCTGTGTCTCTGTGTCTCTGTGTCTCTGTGTCTTTGTGTCTCTGTCTCTGTGTGTCTCTGTCTCTGTGTCTCTGTGTGTCTGTCTCTGTGTCTCTGTCTCTTTGTCTCTGTCTCTGTGTCTCTGTGTGTCTCTGTCTCTGTGTCTCTGTGTGTCTGTCTCTGTGTCTCTGTCTCTGTGTCTCTGTGTCTCTGTCTCTGTGTCTCTGTGTCTCTGTCTCTGTGTCTCTGTGTCTCTGTGTCTCTGTGTCTCTGTGTCTCTGTCTCTGTGTGTCTCTGTCTCTGTGTCTCTGTCTCTGTCTCTGTGTGTCTGTCTCTGTGTCTCTGTGTCTCTGTCTCTGTGTCTCTGTGTCTCTGTGTCTCTGTGTCTCTGTCTCTCTGTGTCTCTGTGTCTCTGTGTCTCTGTGTCTCTGTGTCTCTCTGTCTCTCTGTCTCTGTCTCTGTCTCTGTGTCTCTCTGTCTCTCTGTCTCTCTGTCTCTCTGTCTCTCTGTCTCTCTGTCTCTCTGTCTCTGTGTCTCTGTGTCTCTGTGTCTCTCTGTCTCTCTGTCTCTGTGTCTCTGTGTCTCTCTGTCTCTCTGTCTCTGTGTCTCTCTGTCTCTCTGTCTCTGTGTCTCTCTGTCTCTCTGTCTCTGTGTCTCTCTGTCTCCCTGTCTCTGTGTCTCTCTGTCTCTGTCTCTCTGTCTCTGTGTCTCTCTGTCTCTCTGTCTCTCTGTCTCTGTGTCTCTCTGTCTCTCTGTCTCTCTGTGTCTCTGTGTCTCTGTGTCTCTGTCTCTGTCTCTCTGTCTCTCTGTCTCTCTGTGTCTCTGTGTCTCTCTGTCTCTCTGTCTCTCTGTCTCTCTGTCTCTCTGTCTCTCTGTCTCTGAGTCTCTCTGTCTCTCTGTCTCTGTGTCTCTCTGTCTCTGTGTCTCTGTGTCTCTGTGTGTCTGTGTCTCTCTGTCTCTCTGTGTCTCTGTCTCTCTGTCTCTCTGTGTCTCTGTCTCTGTGTCTCTGTGTCTCTGTGTCTCTGTCTCTCTGTCTCTGTGTCTCTGTGTCTCTGTGTCTCTGTGTCTCTGTCTCTGTCTCTGTGTGTCTCTGTCTCTCTGTGTCTCTGTGTCTCTGTGTCTCTGTGTCTGTCTCTGTCTCTGTCTCTGTGTCTCTGTCTCTGTCTCTGTGTCTCTGTCTCTGTGTCTCTGTGTCTCTGTGTCTCTGTGTCTCTGTCTCTGTCTCTGTGTCTCTGTCTCTGTCTCTGTGTCTCTGTCTCTGTCTCTGTCTGTGTCTCTGTCTCTCTGTGTCTCTGTGTCTCTGTCTCTCTGTCTCTCTGTCTCTCTGTCTCTCTGTCTCTCTGTGTCTCTGTGTCTCTGTGTCTCTGTGTCTCTCTGTCTCTCTGTGTCTCTGTGTCTCTGTGTCTCTGTCTCTCTGTCTCTCTGTCTCTCTGTCTCTCTGTGTCTCTGTGTCTCTGTGTCTCTCTGTCTCTCTGTCTCTCTGTCTCTCTGTCTCTGTGTCTCTGTGTCTCTCTGTCTCTGTGTCTCTGTGTCTCTGTGTCTCTCTGTCTCTCTGTCTCTCTGTCTCTCTGTCTCTCTGTCTCTGTCTCTCTGTGTCTCTGTGTCTCTGTGTCTCTGTCTCTGTCTCTGTCTCTCTGTGTCTCTGTGTCTCTGTGTCTCTGTGTCTCTGTCTCTGTGTCTCTGTGTCTCTGTGTCTCTGTGTGTCTGTCTCTGTCTCTGTGTCTCTGTGTCTCTCTGTCTCTGTCTGTGTGTCTCTGTGTCTCTGTGGCTCTGTCTCTCTGTGTGTCTCTGTGTCTCTCTCTGTGTCTCTCTGTGTCTCTGTGTCTCTCTGTGTGTCTCTGTGTGTCTCTGTGTCTCTCTGTGTCTCTCTGTGTGTCTCTGTGTCTCTGTGTCTCTGTCTCTGTCTCTGTGTCTCTGTGTCTCTGTGTCTCTCTGTCTCTGTCTCTGTGTCTCTGTGTCTCTGTGTCTCTGTGTCTCTGTGTCTCTGTGTCTCTGTCTCTGTGTCTCTGTGTCTCTGTGTCTCTGTGTGTCTGTCTCTGTGTCTCTGTCTCTTTGTCTCTGTCTCTGTGTCTCTGTGTGTCTCTGTCTCTGTGTCTCTGTGTGTCTGTCTCTGTGTCTCTGTCTCTGTGTCTCTGTGTCTCTGTCTCTGTGTCTCTGTGTCTCTGTCTCTGTGTCTCTGTGTCTCTGTGTCTCTGTGTCTCTGTGTCTCTGTGTCTCTGTGTCTCTGTCTCTGTGTGTCTCTGTCTCTGTGTCTCTGTCTCTGTCTCTGTGTGTCTGTCTCTGTGTCTCTGTGTCTCTGTCTCTGTGTCTCTGTGTCTCTGTGTCTCTGTGTCTGTGTCTCTCTGTCTCTCTGTGTCTCTCTGTCTCTGTGTCTCTGTGTCTCTGTGTCTCTGTGTCTCTCTGTCTCTCTGTCTCTGTCTCTGTCTCTGTGTCTCTCTGTCTCTCTGTCTCTCTGTCTCTCTGTCTCTCTGTCTCTCTGTCTCTCTGTCTCTGTGTCTCTGTGTCTCTGTGTCTCTCTGTCTCTCTGTCTCTGTGTCTCTGTGTCTCTCTGTCTCTCTGTCTCTGTGTCTCTCTGTCTCTCTGTCTCTGTGTCTCTCTGTCTCTCTGTCTCTGTGTCTCTCTGTCTCCCTGTCTCTGTGTCTCTCTGTCTCTGTCTCTCTGTCTCTGTGTCTCTCTGTCTCTCTGTCTCTCTGTCTCTGTGTCTCTCTGTCTCTCTGTCTCTCTGTGTCTCTGTGTCTCTGTGTCTCTGTCTCTGTCTCTCTGTCTCTCTGTCTCTCTGTGTCTCTGTGTCTCTCTGTCTCTCTGTCTCTCTGTCTCTCTGTCTCTCTGTCTCTCTGTCTCTGAGTCTCTCTGTCTCTCTGTCTCTGTGTCTCTCTGTCTCTGTGTCTCTGTGTCTCTGTGTGTCTGTGTCTCTCTGTCTCTCTGTGTCTCTGTCTCTCTGTCTCTCTGTGTCTCTGTGTCTCTGTGTCTCTGTGTCTCTGTCTCTCTGTCTCTCTGTCTCTCTGTCTCTGTGTCTCTGTGTCTCTGTCTCTGTCTCTGTGTCTCTGTGTCTCTGTGTCTCTGTGTCTATCTCCGTCTCTCTGTGTCTCTGTCTCTGTCTCTGTCTCTGTCTCTGTGTCTCTGTGTCTCTGTGTCTCTGTCTCTGTCTCTGTCTCTGTGTCTCTGTCTCTGTGTCTCTGTGTCTCTGTGTCTCTGTGTCTCTGTGTCTCTGTCTCTGTGTCTCTGTCTCTGTCTCTGTCTGTGTCTCTGTGTCTCTGTGTGTCTGTCTCTGTCTCTGTGTCTCTGTGTCTCTGTGTCTCTGTGTGTCTGTCTCTGTGTCTCTGTGTCTCTGTGTCTCTGTCTCTCTGTCTCTCTGTGTCTCTGTGTCTCTGTGTCTCTGTGTCTCTCTGTCTCTCTGTCTCTCTGTGTCTCTGTGTCTCTCTGTCTCTCTGTCTCTCTGTCTCTGTGTCTCTGTGTCTCTGTGTCTCTGTGTCTCTGTGTCTCTGTGTCTCTGTGTCTCTGTGTCTCTCTGTGTCTCTGTGTCTCTGTGTCTCTGTGTCTCTGTGTCTCTGTGTCTCTCTGTCTCTGTGTCTCTGTGTCTCTGTGTCTCTGTGTCTCTGTCTCTGTCTCTGTGTCTCTCTGTCTCTCTGTCTCTCTGTCTCTCTGTCTCTGTGTCTCTCTGTCTCTGTGTCTCTGTGTCTCTGTGTCTCTCTGTCTCTCTGTCTCTGTCTCTGTCTCTGTGTCTCTCTGTCTCTCTGTCTCTCTGTCTCTCTGTCTCCCTGTCTCTCTGTCTCTGTGTCTCTGTGTCTCTCTGTCTCTCTGTCTCTCTGTCTCTGTGTCTCTGTGTCTCTGTGTCTCTCTGTCTCTCTGTCTCTGTGTCTCTCTGTCTCTGTGTCTCTCTGTCTCTGTGTCTCTCTGTCTCTCTGTCTCTGTGTCTCTCTGTCTCTGTCTCTCTGTCGCTGTTTCTCTCTGTCTCTGTCTCTCTGTCTCTCTGTCTCTGTGTCTCTCTGTCTCTCTGTCTCTCTGTCTCTGTGTCTCTCTGTCTCTCTGTCTCTCTGTGTCTCTGTGTCTCTGTGTCTCTGTCTCTGTCTCTGTCTCTCTGTCTCTCTGTCTCTCTGTGTCTCTGTGTCTCTCTGTCTCTCTGTCTCTCTGTCTCTCTGTCTCTCTGTCTCTGTGTCTCTGTGTCTCTGTGTCTCTGTGTCTCTGTGTCTCTGTGTCTCTCTGTCTCTCTGTGTCTCTGTCTCTCTGTCTCTCTGTGTCTCTGTGTCTCTCTGTCTCTCTGTCTCTCTGTCTATGTGTCTCTGTGTCTCTGTGTCTCTGTCTCTCTGTCTCTGTGTCTCTGTCTCTCTGTCTCTGTGTCTCTGTGTCTCTGTGTCTCTGTGTCTCTGTCTCTGTCTCTGTGTGTCTCTGTCTCTCTGTGTCTCTGTGTCTCTGTGTCTCTGTGTGTCTCTGTGTCTGTCTCTGTCTCTGTCTCTGTGTCTCTGTCTCTGTCTCTGTGTCTCTGTCTCTGTGTCTCTGTGTCTCTGTGTCTCTGTGTCTCTGTCTCTGTCTCTGTGTCTCTGTCTCTGTCTCTCTGTGTCTCTGTGTCTCTGTGTCTCTGTGTCTCTGTCTCTCTGTCTCTCTGTCTCTCTGTCTCTCTGTGTCTCTGTGTCTCTGTGTCTCTCTGTCTCTCTGTGTCTCTGTGTCTCTGTGTCTCTGTCTCTCTGTGTCTCTGTCTCTCTGTCTCTCTGTGTCTCTGTGTCTCTCTGTCTCTCTGTCTCTCTGTCTCTCTGTCTCTGTGTCTCTGTGTCTCTGTGTCTCTCTGTCTCTGTGTCTCTGTGTCTCTGTGTCTCTGTGTCTCTGTGTCTCTGTCTCTCTGTCTCTCTGTCTCTCTGTCTCTGTCTCTCTGTCTCTCTGTCTCTCTGTGTCTCTGTGTCTCTGTGTCTCTCTGTCTCTCTGTCTCTCTGTCTCTCTGTCTCTGTGTCTCTGTGTCTCTGTCTCTGTGTCTCTGTGTCTCTGTGTCTCTCTGTCTCTCTGTGTCTCTCTGTCTCTCTGTCTCTGTCTCTGTCTCTGTGTCTCTCTGTCTCTCTGTCTCTCTGTCTCCCTGTCTCTCTGTCTCTGTGTCTCTGTGTCTCTCTGTCTCTCTGTCTCTCTGTATCTGTGTCTCTGTGTCTCTGTGTCTCTCTGTCTCTCTGTCTCTGTGTCTCTCTGTCTCTGTGTCTCTCTGTCTCTGTGTCTCTCTGTCTCTCTGTCTCTGTGTCTCTCTGTCTCTGTCTCTCTGTCGCTGTGTCTCTCTGTCTCTGTCTCTCTGTCTCTCTGTCTCTCTGTCTCTCTGTCTCTCTGTCTCTCTGTCTCTGTGTCTCTCTGTCTCTCTGTCTCTCTTTGTCTCTGTGTCTCTGTGTCTCTGTGTCTCTGTGTCTCTGTCTCTGTCTCTCTGTCTCTCTGTCTCTCTGTGTCTCTGTGTCTCTCTGTCTCTCTGTCTCTCTGTCTCTCTGTCTCTCTGTCTCTGTGTCTCTGTGTTTCTGTGTCTCTCTGTCTCTGTGTCTCTGTGTCTCTGTGTCTCTGTGTCTCTCTGTCTCTCTGTGTCTCTGTCTCTCTGTCTCTCTGTGTCTCTGTGTCTCTGTGTCTCTCTGTCTCTCTGTCTCTCTGTCTCTCTGTCTCTGTGTCTCTGTGTCTCTGTGTCTCTGTGTCTCTGTCTCTGTGTCTCTGTGTCTCTGTGTCTCTGTCTCTCTGTCTCTGTGTCTCTGTGTCTCTGTGTCTCTGTGTCTCTGTCTCTGTCTCTGTGTGTCTCTGTCTCTCTGTGTCTCTGTGTCTCTGTGTCTCTGTGTCTGTCTCTGTCTCTGTCTCTGTGTCTCTGTCTCTGTCTCTGTGTCTCTGTCTCTGTGTCTCTGTGTCTCTGTGTCTCTGTGTCTCTGTCTCTGTCTCTGTGTCTCTGTCTCTGTCTCTGTGTCTCTGTCTCTGTCTGTGTCTCTGTCTCTCTGTGTCTCTGTGTCTCTGTCTCTCTGTCTCTCTGTCTCTCTGTCTCTCTGTCTCTCTGTGTCTCTGTGTCTCTGTGTCTCTGTGTCTCTCTGTCTCTCTGTGTCTCTGTGTCTCTGTGTCTCTGTGTCTCTGTCTCTCTGTCTCTCTGTCTCTCTGTCTCTCTGTGTCTCTGTGTCTCTCTGTCTCTCTGTCTCTCTGTCTCTCTGTCTCTGTGTCTCTGTGTCTCTCTGTCTCTGTGTCTCTGTGTCTCTGTGTCTCTGTGTCTCTCTGTCTCTCTGTCTCTCTGTCTCTCTGTCTCTCTGTCTCTCTGTGTCTCTGTGTCTCTGTGTCTCTGTCTCTGTCTCTGTCTCTCTGTGTCTCTGTGTCTCTGTGTCTCTGTCTCTGTGTCTCTGTGTCTCTGTGTCTCTGTGTGTCTGTCTCTGTCTCTGTGTCTCTGTGTCTCTCTGTCTCTGTCGCTGTGTCTCTGTGTCTCTGTGGCTCTGTCTCTCTGTGTGTCTCTGTGTCTCTGTGTCTCTCTGTGTCTCTCTGTCTCTCTGTGTCTCTCTGTGTCTCTCTGTGTGTCTCTGTGTGTCTCTGTGTCTCTCTGTGTGTCTCTGTGTCTCTGTGTCTCTGTCTCTGTGTCTCTGTGTCTCTGTGTCTCTCTGTCTCTGTCTCTGTGTCTCTGTGTCTCTGTGTCTCTGTGTCTCTGTGTCTTTGTGTCTCTGTCTCTGTGTGTCTCTGTCTCTGTGTCTCTGTGTGTCTGTCTCTGTGTCTCTGTCTCTTTGTCTCTGTCTCTGTGTCTCTGTGTGTCTCTGTCTCTGTGTCTCTGTGTGTCTGTCTCTGTGTCTCTGTCTCTGTGTCTCTGTGTCTCTGTCTCTGTGTCTCTGTGTCTCTGTCTCTGTGTCTCTGTGTCTCTGTGTCTCTGTGTCTCTGTGTCTCTGTGTCTCTGTCTCTGTGTGTCTCTGTCTCTGTGTCTCTGTCTCTGTCTCTGTGTGTCTGTCTCTGTGTCTCTGTGTCTCTGTCTCTGTGTCTCTGTGTCTCTGTGTCTCTGTGTCTCTGTGTCTGTGTCTGTGTCTCTCTGTCTCTCTGTGTCTCTGTGTCTCTGTGTCTCTTTCTCTGTGTCTCTCTGTCTCTGTGTCTCTGTGTCTCTGTGTCTCTGTGTGTCTCTGTGTCTCTCTTTCTCTGTGTCTCTCTGTCTCTCTGTCTCTCTGTCTCTCTGTCTCTGTGTCTCTCTGTCTCTGTGTCTCTGTGTCTCTGTGTCTCTGTGTCTCTCTGTCTCTCTGTCTCTGTCTCTGTGTCTCTGTGTCTCTCTGTCTCTCTGTCTCTCTGTCTCTCTGTCTCTCTGTCTCTCTGTCTCTGTGTCTCTGTGTCTCTGTGTCTCTCTGTCTCTCTGTCTCTGTGCCTCTGTGTCTCTCTGTCTCTCTGTCTCTGTGTCTCTCTGTCTCTCTGTCTCTGTGTCTCTGTGTCTCTCTGTCTCTCTGTCTCTGTGTCTCTCTGTCTCCCTGTCTCTGTGTCTCTCTGTCTCTGTCTCTCTGTCTCTGTGTCTCTCTGTCTCTCTGTCTCTCTGTCTCTGTGTCTCTCTGTCTCTCTGTCTCTCTGTGTCT